>NC_026148.1:13344591-13347255 GCF_000512975.1 Sesamum indicum | reverse complement strand
TAATTGAAAACTTATGCCTTTTGAATTGTTAAGCTCCCCACCAATTATGAAAGTAATATTCTCAAGCTCCCCACCATTATTTTTATTTTTTCTAAAAAAATAAAAAAAGAAAATCTTAAATTACTTCATTATAGTTAATTATCATAGATAAATATATAAATTCAGGACAAATATTAAATAATTACAGCTACGCAACAACTATTAGACATTTCTGCAAGCGAGATTAAAACATTTGTTATAGTCAAAAATCATGGCAAATATTTTGGTCATAGATAAAATTACGACGAATGCTTATTAATCGTGGTCAAAATTTAAGTTTTATATCAATTTTATTTAATTAGAGCAAATAATATTGATTTATTATGAATTTTAAATTGCTGTCATTTATACAGTGAGGAATAATAAATTTTTTGTAGTGTATAAAACTTCTTATGGTCAATAATGGAATATCGGGCCAGCCTTCAATTTAATGACAGGAATAAATTATATTGGACGGCAGACTGGCAGATTGCAACTTTCTCCTCCTTGAATGAACATATATCCACCCTAATTAATTAAATAAATCAACTGTGAATTAGTTATTAATCTAAAAATAAATTAATTATTAATCTTTAAATTACACTGACACCCCTTGATATTAGATTAGATACACACATTCATGCCCTTTTGCAAAATACTGGGGCGTTTGTGTAGATTTTTGTCATTAATTATAGGGTGTATTTGTAATTACAGTTACTATAAAGGGATGTAATTATAATTTTAAAAAAAGTAGTATATTTTTGTATTTGGACCTAATATTAAGGAGAGTCGATATAATTTACCCAATTTTTGTTGATTTATTATCAAAATATTCTGAATTAAAGAAAACATACTTAACTGCATTAATCATTAAAATAAATATAACATTTTAATCATAGTTAATTGTCATGGCTAGAAATAAATAGTCGTAATAAATAATCATTAACCACTCGATCACGCAACGTTTATTGACTATGATTTTTGTCAATATAACTAAAATATTTTTGTCATGACTCTTATTTTTTCTACGGCTAAGAGTTATGACAAGTATTTGTGCTATGACAAATAAGTTAGTTTTTTGTATTGATTTATTTCCATGATTAATTAACATGGATTTTAACAAGAACACGACTTTTCAATATAATACGATTCTGCTTAATCGTGTAAATCATCATTGGTATCCGTATATGATGCATGGTTATAGATACAATCGACAACGTAGATTACGACATAAACACAACGATATGAAAAATTTTAACAATTAAGACACGACGTTGGCACGACTATATTTAATATTTTTTTTACTATATATATTCAAATTTGTTATAAAATTAAAGTATGCAATATAAAAAAATATCAAGATAAAACATAAAATAAGCATGACATACATCTAAAATTTTTACCAAATGTGGCCTAAAAAATATACTTAATCAATTTATTTTAAAAAGCACGCAATGAAAAATTTCTAATCATCCAAATTAGTTAAAAGCATCGAGACCACCCTCGAACTTTAGTAATTCCATCCCAAAATTTTTAATTTGAGAGGAATGAATTAATTTTTTCTTTTATTAAACCAAAAACTCTTTTATTTTTTAGACAATCCGATATTATAAAAAATCACTAAACATTTTCAAAATTTGTCGAACACGGTTTCAAAACGTATTGAATATCGTATTTAAAGTGTGTCCGAGTCATTGTACGAAAATAGGTACAATCCTCCTAAACGAGACTGTAAGATACGACTTTTATTTTTTTATAATTTACATTAATATTAAAAAAATATATTTTCCTGTCACAAACGATTGTTTTTTGTACTACTACACTAATTTTTTCGTTACGACAATAATATCTTTATAAACTTGATTTTTTTCTTTTATTCTTAATATGATTCGTTGGTTTATATTTTTAATAACACTATTGTAACGTGACAAAATTACAAGTAATAATTAACCAGTCAAACAACATTAAAGTTGGATGCAATATCATTGAACGAGGTACAGAACAATAGTGTAGGTACAATTATTTAAATAATGCAAAAAAAAAAAAATTACAGATCTGGTGCGATTTTGAATCCTTCAAAATTCTGAGCGGCACCGCGGTGAAAAACCGCGGTGCCACAATTTAAAATATTCCCCGCGGTGGCAATTAAAAAAAAATTTTATATTTCCTGTGTCACCGCGGTAGCTCACCGCGGTGACACAAAATTATTAAAAAAAATAATTTTTTAATATGCCACCGCGGTGATGAACCGCGGTGGCATATAAAATTTTTAAAAAAAAATAAAGAATGAGCCACCGCGGTTCATCACCGCGGTGGCTCATTATTCACGTTTTTTTTTCGTACCTGACACCGCGCTAACAGAGTGCGGAGATTACTTTTCTGCTTTTCCAGTCTCGCTGACACCGCGCTAAGACAGCGCGGTGATAAATAATTTTTCTGTATTATTGTCTGTGACACCGCGGTTGTTTATCGCGGTTTTTTTAACTATATATATCACACTCCATTCCCTCAGTCATTCACATTGAAAAATCGAACGACAACTTCAAAAAATTCAACATTCATTTCTTAGCCCTTACACTCTCAAGAGCAGTCAGCAAAATTTCATACTCCACCGTTGAAGATTTACAATTGGAAAGACGTTTAGTA
>NC_026148.1:13323298-13343076 GCF_000512975.1 Sesamum indicum | reverse complement strand
CTTGTTGAATGCTTCCCCCTATAAATTTTTCAACAAGAGAAGTAAGTTTATCTAAACGTTCATCAATAGAAGTACTTACCTCGTTTACCCTTTGTGGGGGGTTGTCGTTTCTATTACCGAATTGTTGATTATTAGCCGCCATGGTTGTGATTAGTTTGCGTGCTTCAGTAGGAGTTTTGTCATACAAAGCACCTCCACTAGCTGCATCCACCAAGCTTCTATTTGCCTCAGACAATCCTTCATAAAAATATTGAATTAGAAGATGGTCAGGAATTTGGTGATGAGGGCAACTCTCCACCAATTGTTTGAATCTTCCCCAATACTCATAGAAACTTTCACCGGAGAATTGGCGTATTCCACTTATTTCCTTCCGGATGTTTGTAGTCCTTGAAGCGGGGAAGTAGTTCTCAAGAAATAGTTTCTTGAGCTCGTTCCAATTAACAATAGATCCCGAAGGTAAGGAGTAGAGCCAATCTTTTGCTTTATCGCCCAATGAGAATGGAAAAGCTCTTAGCTTGACTTGTTCTTCGGTGACTCCTTGAGGTCTCATGCCGGAACACACCACATGAAATTCCTTGAGGTGTTTGTGTGGGTCTTCACCTGCAAGGCCACGAAAAATGGGAAGTAAGTGGATGAGACCGGATTTAAGTTCAAAATCAACATCTAAATTAGGATATTCAATGCAGAGTGGTTGTTGATTTAAGTCAAGCGAAGTCATCTCTTTGATCGTTCGTTCGGGATTTTGGGCCATGACTTCGTCTTTAGAGTTGTTAGACGTGGACACGTCTAACTCAGAGTCTGCTGCTGGTTTGGAAGAAGTAGAAGCCTCTTCCTTGTGTTGCTTGGTTTCTTTTCGGAGTCTACGAGTAGTTTTCTCGATCTCTGGGTCAAATTTAAGTTCACCTGTACGAGAAGAACGTGGCATAAAACCAAGTAACTAGAAAAAGAAATTAATTTAAAGACACCAATCCCCGGCAACGGCGCCAAAATTTGATGAGTGTCGAATCCACCAAAAATAATTCCTACGAACACTTTTGTAGATGTGTGAGTAGGGTCGAATCCACAGAGATTGGTTTTAAATTAATTCCTTCAAAAACGAAAATAATTAGGGGGAGTTTTGATTGGAAGAAGAATAAATATTGTAATCATTATGTAATCATATAATAATCAAATTTATTGTATATATAATAATCATACTTTACAGCATATATATAATAATCAAATTTTATATATAATAGTCATACTTTATATTTAATTGAATATACATACGTATATATATATAATAATCATATTTTATATATAATAGTCATACTTTATATTTAATTTAATATACATACGTATATATATAATAATCACATTTTATATATAATAATCATGTGCTTTATATAATAATCACATTTTATATATAATAAATTGAATATACATCTCAATTTACATGTGCTTTATACAAAGCTAATAATGCCCTCCAGTGCCACGTGGACGTCTTTTGTGCCTTCGGGGAGGATTATCATCTCTTTGGTCACCGGGTGTGTTCACATCGGTGTCTTCGAATGGAACGGGTGATGCATCATATTGTCTTCGAATTTGCGGGTTAAAATTATGTGTAAATGTACCGTCAAATGATGGCAGATATGGAGCATATAGAGTATATGCAGTCGATGGACCTGTTTCCGGATAAAAGCTCAATGGACCAGCCTCTGTCCGACCAGTAGATGGACCGGCCTCGGCATGTACGCTCGACGGACCAGCCTCTGTGAATGCGTTGCTACGAGCTGTGTCTGCCGGTCTAACTCGAACATTTGGATACCGTGAACTAGAAAAGTTCATAATTTCACGTCCGATCGTACGCGCTCGCGGTCGAGTATCTCTTAATGACTGTTCATCATCTCCGGCATTTTCACAATCAATCACTAGCTGCTCCATTCTATTATACTGGTAAACAAAATCAAATTAGCAGCAGAATCAACTGGCTAAAATAAATGAACATAACATAAATTAGAAGGTGCTTACCACATATTCCCAATCACGGGTGTCAGTCGGTCGATAACCCGGCGTGTTCGTAGACAATATGTTTTGTGAAATTTGGACCCGAGTAATTTGATGATACCAGTTCATATAGTCAGGAACGGTATCACGACCACCTTCAATAATGGGTCCTTCCACCACCATTGATTGCACATCGTTCCATTTCGCAATGTAGTCCGCGTGAAACGTTGCCCAGTCCATGTCCTGACGTCCTCGCCTATCTATTGAGTGTAAACGACGCTCACTGATCAATGGGTTTTGGGGGATGTCTTGCACATAGCCAAATTGGCGAAGAACCCTCTCCGGGTGATGCATCTCCACCAGCGAATAATTGATCAATGGGCATCGTATATTCCACGTTGTGCGCATTGCATAATAGGGCAATGCCTCAAGCTCGACGGCAATATTATTATACGGAGTCCTGATATTATTATATATTTTGGAGGTCAACAAATCAATTCGAATGGTTCTGTAAGTTATGATCGTCCTCCACTCGGATTCATGCAGATTTCTCGTAGTACTACATTTGCTGAGTTGGAGTTAATTTTGTATGATGAAATTGGTATGAATAGGAATAATGTTAAACTGAATATATTTTTTAAATACATAACATTTAATTTTGGCCAAAGGAATGAGATGTTGTTGGCAATTAAAAAGGATCGTGATATGAAATTTTTTTTAAATCCGGTGAATGGATATGTGTCGATTGATATTTTTGTCGAAGCGGAAAAAGTTCAGCAAGAAGCTGTACCCGATGACTCAGCTGTTGGTGATTGGGGAACGTATATGTCTATGATAACCCAAGATTTGCCGAGCTTACCAGTAGTAACTCAAGAAATGGGCCGGTTTGGTATTAATGAAGATTATCCAGGTCCATCGTCCTATGCAGGCCCATCATCATATGCAGGTCCATCGTCCTATGCAGGCCCATCATCATATGCAGGTCCATCGTCCTATGCAGGCCCATCATCATATGCAGGTCCATCGTCGTATGCAGGCCCATCATCATATTCAGGTCCGGCTGCATATTCAGGGTCATCGGGTTATGCATGTCCATCGGATTATGTGGATTCATCTGAATGCGATGATGAAGATGCCGAGTTCGAAGCTGATAGTTTGTTGAACACTGAGCAAGCTGACTCAGAACCTGATGAGGTCGATCTGCCAGAACAGATTGAACAGAATAATGACGATGATGGTGACGTAAGTATACCTGTTATGATGGATGTTCTTGGTGAGAATGCACAAGAGCAATTTGACTTGAACATGCCTGCCATGCCTGACCGAATGACCCTATATCCGGACATTCCATTTTTTAGCACAACACATCCAGAAGTCCCTGCTGACTCTATTGATATCCCTACTGGTAGGTGGGGTAATTTTTATGACTCTAACACTGGGGAGCTCGCCAACGGGATGTTGTTTAAAAGTAAGGACCATTTAAAAGGAAGCGTGCAAGATTATTCGGTCCGGTTTGCAAGACGAGAATACCGGGTGGTGGAGAGCAAGAAAAACTTATGGAAAGTCGCTTGCAAATATGATGCACAGACTGGGTGCTGTTGGATGCTAAGGGCCATTTTCAAACCAAATATGGGATTATATAAAGTTACCAGGTACGTCGGACCACATACATGTCTGATGAATGAAATTTCTGTTGACCATGGTAACTTAGGAAAGAGTATGACCACAAGTACGTGCTCGCCAACAATATCAGGCTCGTCAAGCTCGGGGTTGATTCTAGCTTGTTAAATGCAACTTTGTATCATGCTACATATGTATCTCAGATAGCGGTTCTTCACCTATTCATTTTTTTTTTTTATATTTTATTCAGCCACCGCGGTCACTGACCGCGGTGGCCGTTTATATATATTTTTTTTTTTAATTTCTGTGTCACCGCGGTGAAGAACCGCGGTGACACTTGAAATTTGTTTTTTTAATTTAAAAAGTTGGCACCGCGGTGGAACACCGCGGTGCCGCTCAGAATTTTGAAGTTTCCCAATTCACACCAAATCTGTAATTTTTTTTTTTTGCATTATTTAAATAATTGTACCAATAGTGTAAGCCTCGTAAAACAGCACTTGTCTACGACCACATTCATCAGACTTACACTATTATTGTAGAGGATGATTTGATGTAATTGTTTCTTACTATGACATCAATCGGACGTTGAATATTTGTCCTAGGATCCAGGTAATCCATCAGTAGTTCCCAAACAATTACATCTGACATCTACGAACAAACTTTGAGCACTGTCAAGATTATTTGGCTTTTTTTTTTTTTTTTTTGGGAGAAACGATACTTTTAGTTTCATAAAATAAGGATCAACACTTTAAAATTAAAAAAATTCAGAATATTATTTAATTTTAGAAATATTAATATAATTATATAACTTTTTTTTAAAAAAATGCAACAACCACAGTACTAGACATGAGCAATCGATCAGTACCACAGTACAAATACAATAAAATAAAACAGGGATTATTACATTGCACTGTTTTAAGTATGATCGAATTACCAAGAAACTTCCCTTTGATTAATTGTATAATATTTCTAGGGTTTGTGGTCCATGGGCGGCCGGCGGCTGATGTGTATGCCTCAGATCCAATGCCAAAGATCCGGCCTCGCTTCCTTCCCCTAGCAGCCTCAATCAAAGTTGTTCCTCCTCTAGGAATGCGATATTGGTAACTGATGATGCACCCTTCCTCGGAGTTAGAAATGATACAAATTTGTTAATAATAATTATAAAATATCATTATTAGTTTTCCCTTGTGCTCTCCAATCGAGGAGTATCTCCATGGTAGACAGTGTTGCCCGTTGCATGGTTGACCACCCTGTTGGCCTTGTTCTTGATCGACTTCTTCTTGAAGTCATATGTGCCCTAGTACGCCTGGAGGGAAACCCATCCTCACCCGACGCCTCCCACAGAAGGGGGCGACGCTGTTGCCCTGTCGCCTCCATAGATTTTAGCAAAGCGGCATAGCCCAAAACAATGCAACTTTGGGCGTGGTCGTCACCGCCTTCACCTATTTTTTTTTTCTTTTTCTATAATTCTTTTAATTCTAAATTTTAAATTTTGAAATAACTAAAAAATTACATTAATTAAATTTAAAATAATTCATTGGAAATTTCTAAATATAACTAAATTTGAGTTTTAATAATTACAAAAAATATTTTTAACTACATATAATTTATTTAAATATTTCTAACTAAATGATAATTTAAACTATTAATATTATATAATTTTTATAATATTAATATTTATATTAGTTAAGATATTTCAAAATTTGAAAAATAAATTTACTATATTAATTTTTATAGTGTGGCCTTAATTTAATATTTCAACTTAAATTATAAAATTTATATAATTTTTTTATATTTTTAAGTAAATATATTAAAAAAATATTTTATCTTTTATATAGATGAATATGCACAAAATAATCACTCAAAACAAGTAAAAAATACACATATAAAATGTACAAACACCATAAGAAATTTTAGTCAAAACAACCAAAAATAAGGTCAAAAGCAGCTAAAAAACACCCTCAAACGAAAAAGGAGCGTAATGCACCTCCCATTAATTACTAATAAAATGGGTGTTTTTTTGCTTATTTTTACAAAATATTGAGAGATTTTTAGCCTGTTTCTAAAACACAATAAAGTTTTTAACAATATAAACAAAACCACCATTAAAATTCAAAATGATCAAAACTGGGACAAGAACCTAACATATGTTCTAACGTGGTCTAAAAATTCATTTAACGGTTGTATTTTATAATATATCTTGATATGTTATTGTATTGTATAGTATATTTTAGTAGCTTATAGTATAGATATTTTTTAAAATCTTATCTAAAATTTCTCTAATTTTCTTAAAATGTGATCTGAATTCTCCAAATTCGTTCCTAATTCACAATTCATCCCTAACATCTCAAACTCATTCTTAGAATTCACCAAATTAACCAAAAATCATCAAAAAATTCACATCATTCAGAAACCAAATTCTCAAATCAAAAAAATTCACAAATCAAATTTACCAAAAGCTACTTTCAGTCAATAATTTCATAAAATTATTTAATTCTAATTACATAAATTCACAATATTAACGCCAAAAAACAAATTACTAATTTGGTGTGGTTTATAGTAGCAAGCAGAGGGAGAACGAAGAGGTGGGTAACTACTAACGACGGCGTGGAGCAGCAAATGGCAACATGGGGAGGGGAGACTTTGGGGGAAAGGAAGATTTGCAGCAAAAATGCCTAAGCACATTTATATAAAAATTTTGAGATGAGCGTCCAAAGTTTAATCTTAAAATTCAATGATGTTGTTTCGAGTATCCGCCCCAAAGTTCGTCGCAAATTATTTTCATTAATTGTTTCAAAAAAATTTAAAAAATAGAAAAATATACTGTTAGGCCACCTAATTATTTATAATGGAGTAATACTTGTATAAGTTGAATTGCATAAAAAAAATAAGTTGATGATTGAATGCTCATACTTATAAATATGTAGTTATAATCAACCACTTGCATTAAATTATTGATCCAACCATCCGATTTTGAATTCGATCGTTAGATGTGATCATTTGATATCATGTTATTTTTTTCTGAAGTTCTAAACTAATCCTCTTAACATATGGCAAGACATAGTATTTAAAAAAAATAGGACAACTTTTAAGGACGAACATGAAAGTCATTTTCCGACTGATTTTGGAACAGAAGGCGTACATCTATCAGAAGCCTATCCCAAAATTAATTGATATATAGCCTTTGAATTTTCTACATCCAGAATCATGCTAATATCGATAGTAATTGGGACAATTTTTGGATGGACAATATGAATATAAATTTTTTTCCACTTTTTGGTTCTCGCACCAATTTGAAAAATTTTAGAATTACATTTTCAACTAAAACGTTCCATTGAATCCACACGTACCCAGCTATTATAGCTGGCGGGGAATTTCTGGTTGGCATCGCATACCTTCCATCAACAAAGCCTAGCTTCATCTTTGCACGCAGTGCAATCATCATTGACCTTCTCCAGGCCAAAAAATCTATTCCATTAAATGGAGCGCTTACCAGCACCGTTCCAGGATAGTTTCCGCCATGTAGCTGCAAGAAATCTGGATCTTGTCTTGTTGCGGAGTCTGTAGCAATTGAACCTCCTCTATTCATTTCTTCGGTCCCAATTGAACAAGCTATTCAGAGAATCAATAAGGTCAAATATTCAGAGACCTTCATGAGAATGCTCTGATACCATGAAAAAATAGCAGATTATCGACGTGAGGAAAAATTGAAATTGTAAACATTGTAAATGAAGATTGAGTGCTGAAAATTCTGTGTGTATTATTAATGGAGTCAATCGTCTGCTTAAATACAAGGGAGAAGAATTAACTGCCTTTAACTGTGATTAACTAACCACAAACAGACTAAGCTAACTAAAGCATTATTTACAAAGGAGAAATATGTACAGAAAGTACGAGTTGGGACAACAGAAGGAAGAAGTAGAAGTCGTGCTATTACTAAAAGAAACGTGTTATCAAATGAAATCGTGTCTGTGCCTCTATACAACAGCAAGCAGCAACAACTTCTGCAAGTACTCCCAGATTTAATGACTATTTTTTCATGAAATGGCGCTTGCGACTAAACTTGAGACGGATTAATGGCGACATTTTTTTATGAGGAAAATACAACAAATCTTTATTCAAAAGTTTAGGGGTCACGCTATTTTTTTTATTATTTATTTAAGTTTTAATTATCATCATTTGTTGTCAAAATAAATTAAAACTATTATCTTTCCATATTTACAGGAGAAAAATTACATCAATTTTTCCTAAATGCAACCTAAGTCTGTAGCTTCTAATTGATTGAGCACGAAAATTAAATTGTTTTTCCCATAATCAACACATACTCCATACAATAATTTATCAATCTGTGGAAGTAAAGCAACAGTGCCGCCGGCCAAATCATCACATGGAAACAAGATATACCCACATTATATATATATATATATATATATTCCATATATCTTTGACCACAAAAAAGGGGATTAATATAAACCCTAGACCCACAGGTCGTATCTCTTTAGATCTCTTAATTATTTTATGTATTTCAGGGTCAATTATATGATAACATCATCAAGAAAACTACAAATTTTCCCAAATAATTAATTTAATTGTGCCCATAACCCCGCCACCCAAACACATTGACAAAGACTATAATTAATATTTCTTGTGAGTTAAGCATTTAAAAAAAAAATTTAAAAAAGTTTGGTGTGGCTGCTTTGATAGAAAAATCGCAATTTTAGTCCTGTAAGTATAAATATTTGCAATTCCAGTCTTGTACGAATTCATTTTTATAATTTTATTTTGTAATTTTAAAATTTCCGTACTTTGAGAGCAAAAATAGCCTCTTTTCTACCCATTTTAGCAAATTCTAGCAATTTTTGTTCTTAATTGTGAACTTAAAAATTACTAGACAACATAGCCGAAATAATTCAAGTAGGACTGAAATTATCACTCCTCGCAAATATATAGGACTAAAAGTGCAATTTTTTGGATTTTGAGTTGTGTGGAGAAGAACATAAATGTGGATGGGACCCTGACCATCATTAAAAGAAATTAGTTTAAGTAAAACAATCATTTACCTTAATAATTTATAATAATAATTAATATTTCCACCCAACTTGTTGGGAAATTTCTAAAGAGTGGCACATGTCCCATGACTGGTAAAACCTTCTCCATTTGTCTGGACACTATCATGACTCTTAATTTGACTTCATCCACAATTTTAGATGAGAAATCAACAAATTAATATTATGTGTAATTTTATATTATTCTTCTAAAAAATAGTAATTACAAATATATAAATTTAGTTTAGTGTATTTGACACACTTAAATGTATGTGTATGTGCAATTAATTATTATTTTACAAATATATATTAATTAGATAAATATAAAATATTAAGAAAATAAAAAAGTGAAAAATTATTGGGAAAAAAAGTTGAGAGGGGAACTTAGACGTAGAGGTTGAGGGGAGAGGGAGAGAGACATAAAAACTAATAAAATAATTAAAAAAATGACTAACTAAAAAAATTAAAAACACCCAAAGATTGATCTTCAATTATTCAAAAGGTGTAAATAAGATGATACTCTCATGAAGAAATCTTTAGTTTTAGAAAATAAAATTTCATCTTGAAATATAACAAAAATTTAGAAAATAAAAGTCACAAATAAAAATAGATTTTTTCTTTAGTACAAAAAAAAAAATCGGAAAGTAGGGAACCCTCCCCCCAAAACCCTCCAACTCTGATAAGGAAGGATTGTGCCTACGTCATGAGAATCAACACACAGATTAGGACATATACTTAACCTCATTATGAGTATAGCAACATTTGACCTTAACCACTAGGTCGAAGGATTCAGAGTTAGAAATCTTTCTTTAAATATAAAATAACAGACATAATAAAATTTGAAATAGAAGATCGAATCCCATTTTACAAAGCCAAAATTTCCAGAAAAACTATTTTTTTTAAATAAAATTGTCACATGTCACAATAAATCAAGAACTTGTCGCATTAAATGCACCAAAAATGCATTTTAGCTGATAAATTCTATTCCAAATTAATCAGAAAAAAAAAGAAATAAATGTGGTAATAATTGAGATAGTACACACAGCACTGTTCATTCTTGTAAGAGGGGAGACAATAAAAAAACATTGAAAAAGAAATACTTTTCTATGTGAAAGCTTAGTCCTTAATTCCCTTAACACTCCGACTCTCTTTTTATATTTCACAAAGTCTTGAGCCACTTTCTTCTGTCTCTTCCACACAAAACTCACACACACACACACACACACACACACAGGACACACAGTCTAGAGGGATAAGCTGCTGCTGATGCTGCTATTTCTCTTGCAATTCCTACCATTTACACACAGACACACACACACACACACACACACTGTGGAGGGATAAGCTGCTGCTGCTGCTGTTGTTGTTGCAATTCCTACCATTTACACACACACACACACACACAGAGTGTGGAGGGATAAGCTGCAGGAGGTGCTGCAATTCCTACCATTTACAGCCACTAACGGATGCGTCCAAAGGGATCGCATTGATCCCAACTCTATTTGCAAGTTTCGACTTTTTATATATATAAATTTAAGTCTTATATATTTTTCTTTTTTTTTAAATAAAGTTTTTGTATATGTATATACATATATATATGTGTTGATTATGGATCATGCTATCCCTTTGGATTCATCCTTTAGTGGCTTCTGACATAGAGATCTATGGAAGAGAATTGTCGAGATCATGCACGAAAAATACGTCGTCGTTCTCCAGATTTCGTGCAATCGGCGCCAAGAGATGAAGTCTGTGCTGCTAATATGTACACACACACCAAGTAAGTTGAAGTTTATTTATATCTATTTGGGAAAAATGAGACTTTCAATTGTGTGTGTGTGTGTTTTTATGTTTCTTGGAATTCTTTTTTTTTTTTTTCTCTTTTCCTTTTGTTCTTTGAGGAGAAGTGTTAACAAACTGTAATTAAGATCCCTGAAAAAAATGAAAAAAAAAAATTGATGGCAGGAATTGTGAAAATATGCATATACGATATATATATACACACGCACACATAATTTATTCTTTGCAAGAACTTAATTATACAAAATAAAAGGGAGTTTAGATTTTCTTTAATGAAAATCTTTTGTATTGGTAATGATGTAATATATACACATGTTAGTGTGTGTATTTTGAGTTTTGAGTTGCTGTATATCATTATTTTGTTGCAAGAACTTGAACAAAATAATAAAGGGTTTATTGGAAATGGAATGTATTTGAAATTGAAGTAGTGATCAGTTCGAATTGGGACTTCTAGATTTTCTTTTTTCTTGTTTTTTCTTTGGGGGGAGGATAAAAATCTTTGTATTGGTAATGATGTAATACACACACATATACACATGTTAGTGTGTGTATTTTGAGTTTGAGTTGGTATGTATATTGGATGTAGTGCATAGAATGATTGCACATATGCTGCCTATGTCTGCAATACTAGACACTCTTGGATGTCCTTTTTTTGCTAACCTCTATATATATATATATATGAACCCAACCACTGGGAATGAAACAGTGCTTCACAAATTAATACTTTTAAGAAAACAGTTTAAGAAGAAAAATAAAAATTAAATGGAAGCTCTTAATGATATATGTATATATATATATGATTTTTATAAATGAATAATTAAATTATTAGAACTTGGATTAATTTTCTCTCTGACGACTTAAATTTTAGATGAGGTAGTCGTCTGACAAAAATAGCACTAGGAAATATGCTCCAAGAAATTAGAATAACATTATTGAATACTTACTATAACATGTATTTAATTTCGGGGCATCTATACATAAACATATCTATAATTTTATAGTGAGTTAAATCATTTTCTGTTAATATATATATATATATACATATACATTTAATTTAATTGAAATTAAAAAATGTACGATTAAATAAATGCATCCCATATTTTGGCAATTAAAAAATGTAGCACAGAATGATTATGAAAAATTGTGGAATAGTTGAGTCATGTGTAATTAAATTTTTTACAATAGTATTAATTAGAATAGGAAAGGTGGTGAGAATGGGCAGAGATTGGGAATAAAAAGAGTGGAAATCACATGGTTTTGATGAGGACTTTATTTAGAATCCAAGGCAAAGTATATATAGAAAATTAATTTATAGTCTTTATTTTCTTCTTACTTTGAGTGTCCCAAAGGCAAAGGAATCACACTACTACATGTGGTGAGAGCCCTTATAAAAAAAAACCAAGTCCCTTCAACATACCCCTTTTTCTTCAAATAAAGCTCCCTTTTACACACACACACACACACATATATATAATTAATTATTTTTTTAAATAATATATATATAATACCCTTCTTATCACATGACTCCAACTTCCAATAAGCTCTTGTCCCCAATTATCAGCACTATTATCACATGGTCTTCCAAACTTTGAACTTTAGACAAATGTCTTATTGCAATTACTAGGATAAGATTTTTAGCAATTAATTAATTAATTGTCCTTAGAAAGGAATTTAAGGTGCATTGCTTAGCATGAGATATATAATCATCATTAATTCACATTCCGCGACCCCATGAAAATAAATAAATAAATTATTTTCGATATTATAAATGAATACAACTTAAAAAATCATATTATAAATAAATACAAGGTGCGTGGTGATGGATATATTAAGAATTCATTTGAAATCTTTCATCTAAAAAAATCATTCCATCCAGACATAGCTAATTTGGTTCAGGACAACTGTGTATGAATTGATGAGTGTGAGTGGGAGCAATTAAGGTTGAGATGAGGTGTGAAGTGAAGAATTTCGGACAAGAGACTGTACAGAAATGATGCCTTCAGAATGGGAAAATATGTAGGCCAAATGTCTCCCTCTTGGACTACACTTTATCTTCTTACAGGACATATTGTAGTAGAGGCATAACAAGGAAAGATGGCCCTATCAGGCCACCAAAATTCAAACTCCTATCGACCCCATTTCTTCCAACTCTAAGTCCCACTGCTTCCCATCTTTCCATTATCAATGTATACTATAGTGATAATTATAGCCTTATTTTTTAAGTTTTGATATAATTATACGTAAGTTTTCTTTGATTTGATCAATTATATCTAGTGTCCTTAACATTTGTTTCTGTCTAACAAATAGATTCATTTGTTTGTCAAAATTTTTCCGAGTTTGCGGATATTAGCAAATGCAAATACATATTTACTCTTGATTGACTTCTTACTGACTCATTGTAAGTCAAATAAATCTTTTCCGATCAAACTACCCTTATAAGGGTGAAAATGAACCTTCTCACATGCGCCACCGTGTGACGACGTATAAGAGAAGTTTGGTTAGAACAAGATTTGTTTCACATGCAATAAATTATTAATAAGTCAATAAGGAGAAATGTAAATTAATATTAGCAAATTGGATGAATTTTGACTAACGGAAAGGTCCATTTATTAGATGAAAACAAGTACCGGGAGTGCTAAATATAAATTTTTAAATTATAGAGAATCTACTTGTAATTCACGTGTGATATTGCAAATAAGTAAATTATCCCTTTATAAAAAAAAATAGCAATTTACCTTTCATTTTAAAAAACACAAGGATACAAAAGATTATTCTTTTTATAAATAAATAATTTACTTATTTATAATAGGACGAAGAGAATATTATTCACCCAATCCCAAAATATTGTATTTTGAACTTGATTTAATTCTTGTATGGATTCAATCATTGAGATATGAAATTTCTTGTCAAATCAAACATTATGCATGAGTGCATACATACGTACATACTGATGTGGTGCCACTTTAACGCATTAGAAATTGTTGTAATTAGTTATTATTAAGGGAAAATTGCATAATACCTCATGTTATAGAAAAATTGTTAAATATTTAACTGTGTTAATAAAATATCTAAAAAAAATTAGAAAAAAACAAAGAATTTATTGCACACGCCAGAAATGAGAATGGATAACATTTTGACCTATTTTCAGTCTTTGACCATTTTAAATGGATAAAATTGATCCTATTCTAGGCAAGTATTAGTCATAGTTAAATAAAGATAGATGCAAAAACTTAAATTATCCACCATGAAAATTATTTTTGTCATGGGTATTAGTCATAACAAATGTTTTAGCCACATTCGTAAAATTCGATACCAACAACCATTGCATGGTCGATCAATAACTATTTACTATAGCTATTTATTTTTAATCATGACAATTAGACATTATTGAATGTTGAATTCATTCTAGTGACGTACGAATAGGGACTACCCAAACATTGTCAGATCAATAGTTCGCGTGAAATCGTACAATTTTCGAGATATGTATAAGTGCTAGTCTTCCATGCCCAGAGTACAACTGTTGACACATTGAACACTCTTACAATTTTTATGTTCTTTATTTTATAATATTGTTGATTTAAGGATAGAAAAATTATAATTGAACCTTCCCAATAATTCTTATGATTTCTTCCCTACAAGTTACGTTGCTAGATTTTTAACTTAGCTAAACATATTCCAACTTTTTTTTGTTTTTTGTTTTTCCATGCCTTGGTTACACTGCATGAGTGCACGACAACACATTAAAGCAAACATTAGACAATGTCCCCAGTTTCAATAGTTGTGTCCATTTATCGCCCAAAAATAGAAACTCCATCCGAATTGGGTGTGTCTTAGCCCAAGTTACGTGGGCTGCTGGGGTTCTATCAAGGCTGTCTTGTTAGGGATGGCACATCTTCGTGGAATGATCAATATGTTGGTTAGCCGTTGCTCCATTGACCTATCTATTATATAGTCTGGCTCATATGTCACCGCGAGATTACATCTCTTAGATAAAAAAATATTGTTATATTCTTAAAATATGTTCCGCCTTACATTTAACTCATTTCGTTGAAATTTTGAAAAAAAATTATATAAATTTTAAATTTTACTTTGTGTGATTAAAAATTCTTGTGGCCCAAACTTAACCAATTTTTATGGATAAAAATGTCATTTCGACTCAATCTTAAAGTGCTTTAACATGGGTGTTTGTGATTGATAAATATAGTAAGGATGGTTTTGCAATATTTTTAATGATTTGTATTTTTTTTTGTATACATGAACGGTCCGTACTGCACATTCGGTTTACATTTAACGCACCAAATTTGACATTTTCTAAATAAACATATATTCATAAAATTATATACACAAATATTTCATAAATACATATATACATACATTGTTTTGAAAGATCTAACTTGAAATCTTTGCAAGCTCTCTAGAAACGAAAACCTGCAAAAATTACTGTTAACACTCAAACGCTCAAGTTAATATTTGAATGAGTAAAGATTCAAAGCGAATAAACCAATAGAGCAATTAAATGCAACAGAGTGCGACTTCTTTTTATGCAAGTGTAAAACTAAAGTTACCAATTTTCTGCTGGGGGAGCTCGCCATGTATAAGGAAGCCTCCAGCCAATAGGACAATGTTGAATCCCCTAGAATCAGAGGAGAGTTATCTCCTTGTTGCTGGCGTCTCCAAATTTCTAGAGAGAGGATAAGGAAAGTGTTGCGGTTAAGGCTCCTACATTCTTAGTAAGATGGTTAATGAGATATCCTCTTGCAGTTAGGATCTCGAGGTCTGTAGACCGAAAGTTACCTTCCCGATAGAAAGGCCTCCAGTCTACCCCCTGTGGTCGCCATATGTCTATGATTAGACAGTTAATGCTTATCTATTCTTTGAGGACCCTCAGCTGACGTGGCCCAAAGGCTGACGTGGATACCCCTAAGCTATGCGGGGTGCCCCTTGGTATGGTTCTCTCTGGTGGCCCAAAGGCTGACGTGGATACCCCTAAGCTATGCGGGGTGCCCCTTGGTATGGTTCTCTCTGGGCTTGTACCTCCATCTCCATTTTGGTTGTGGAATCCTAGGCCTATGGGCCCCTTTTGGGCTTGCGAAGTCCTCTCATAAGCTTCGAGTCTTCTTGGGCTAATTCGATTCTTGGAGCACCAATATTATATCTATTTGTTCATCTATGTATATTATAAAAGTACGAATGATTTGTCATATTTTATGTTTTTGTTTTCTTATGATTCCAATTATATTCTTTTCATATAGTAATAGATTTATAAATTTACGTGTACAAATAAGTAATTTTATAATTAGTTTTTTAGTTGTTAATTACTTACATATTTGAATTGAGATAGAATTTTAATAAAAACAAATTATAATAAAGAGTTTTACTCATAATTAATCACTAACTTTAATAAAATTAGTTAAAAATCTTAATGCTAATTAGGAAATATATATATATATATATAGGCTATATTTTTAAGCATCTCTTCGAAAGATGTATTATAACATTAATTATGTAATGTGTATTATACCATTAACACAGAATATAAATTATTGAGTTATTTCTATTAATATATAAGTTTAATTAGTATTCTATGATGTGTTAAACACATACAATATTAAATGGCATGGTAGAACTAGAATGGAGATTGAGACAAATTAATTTAGATTAGATATATGTGTTATTTATTAATAATTAAATAAAATTTAAAGTTTAAAGTATAATATTATAAAGTATAGGAGTAAAATATTATTAGTTTTTAATTTTTCTCATGACTAAAATAATCTTATTAAAATTACACAATAGATACGATTTTATATGGCAATAAACAATATCATTGATGCATAATTGATAGTATACTTGGTCCAATAATTTTACTCTTAAATATTTAAAAAATTGAAACTTTGGACATTATTAAAATTATATATACATGATTTTTCCAACAATAAGTAATAGTTTCTATATCATCTTACTTAAAAAAATTAATACTTATTGTTCCACTTTAATTCTTTTCATATGTGGTTTAATCAATTTAGAATTTCATAATGAGGCTATTAGTATGAAAATATATTATAAATAACTTTAAATATAGTTAGAATAACAAGTAAAAAATTGAATGAAATAATAAATAAATGGCTTATCAATATATATTTTTTCTTTTTAGAATTTGCACAACTCAAGAAAATAAAAATATTATTTCATAAGTGAAATAAATTTAGAATAATAAACAAGTTCAATGAAAATAGAGTTCAATCATAAACAAGGATTTTTATATATATTTATTCCATTTCAATGCATTCCATAAAATATTATCCGTTAATTGAGATTTGTTTTCACCAACACCTATAACGGCGACTATCTTGAATGACTACAACTTCAAGAGGTGAATTTGGTTCAATCACACTTTCTTTCGATAAGGTTAAATTTTATTAAATAAATCATATCACATATCTAATTCCACTTCGATCATTTCATTCGATTATCACATTTTTTTAAGTAAACATGCTCTTAGGCCCCAATTACTTTGCGATATGAGTTATTGGGTGACATAATATAAAAAATTCTGTATTAATTATACTATGTTTACTTAGACTGTAAATAAGTGGGTTGAATTATTCAACCGAAATAGTTATTAGTATTGTGCTCTTAAATTAGAAATGAGCCGCCGTAATACAAAGTTAATACGTTAGATTTATTTGACTGCTTATAAAATCCAATATTAAAAAATAAACAGGACCTTAATGTCTTCAATTAGTGCAATTTATTAGCTAAAATATTGTCAAAGGTTTGGGATCATAATGTTTATTCACATAAATGGTAATTAAAATATCATTGTTGTAGGGATATCTTGGTCGGATTAAAATAAAATAAACTCTTAGATACTTTATAATAGACAGGAATACAATAAAATAAAAGGATAAATTATATTAACGTCTCTTGAAATTAGGTTAAAATATATAAATACTCTTTATCTTTATGAAATTATAGTTATACGCGTTGAGGTTATAATTGTAATTACAATTACACACCCTATAAAACTTAAAAAATATTACACTAACACCTATCAATGGTGTAGTTACAATTTTATAAAATATAAGGGTATTTTTGTAATTTAATCTAACCTCAGGGGTGTTAATATAATTTACCCTAAATAAAACACACAAAATTTTAACAGAAAAATAGAAAGGACATAAATATCCTTATGTGATTTACGTATTGCCCCTCTGATCTCTGCTTCTTCTTTCACCGTATAACAGTAACTCCCAACTCCCCTGGCCCTGAATTTTCCCCAAAACCGTGCAGCGGCACAAACCCTAGTTTCTCAAAATTCCAAGAAAAATGCCCAAATCTGAAGCATTTCCGTACACTCAACGCTCGAATCATCTGTCTTCCCCTCTAATTTTCCTTTCGGCCTTTTTCTCAGTTCTGCATTTCTCGCTTTCGTTACCCAACAAACCCCATTTTGGTTCAAACCTTGTTTTAATCGGCGACGCCAAGTTCGCTAACAACAGCTCTTGCATTCAACTGACTGATCACAAAATTTCCTCTCCGAGCTCTGGATTTCTGATCCAGAAAAAGCCCATTAGACTTTTGAGCTCGACCACGAAGTCAAGGAAGCCGGTTTCATTTTCCACTGACTTCACTTTCTCGATTTCTCCTCATAATGGTGATGGTCTGGCCTTTCTGATTGTGCCCAGAAACTTCCAGTCGAAATTTTCTACTGGGAGTTTTGGGGTTTCGAAAGAAAGTCGGTATCTTGCTGTTGAATTTGATACTTCGCTTGATGAGAATGTCGGGGATTTGAATGCAAACCATGTTGGTGTTGATGTGGGTACTCTTGTTTCTGTGAAGACAAGCGACATTTCATCTATCAATCTGGTTTTGAATAGTGGAGTGAAGCTGCATTCTTGGATAGATTATGACTCGAGCTCAAAAAGGATTGAGGTTAGATTGAGTAAATTTGGCAGTTCCAGGCCCTATGATCCTCTGTTGGTGTATCAGGTTGATTTGGGCGAAATGTGGAGAGATGAAGAAGTCCTCGTGGGGTTGAGTTCATCTAGTGGAAAGTCGATGCAGACTACTAGTGTTTATTCCTGGAAGTTCAGAACGAGGAGTATTCCAAAATGGTTGCATTCTCAACCGTTGGATCCACGAGCGTTTTCCAGCAAGCATAGCAAAGAGAAATTGGCACAAAAGAGAAAGATATGTGCTTTGGGCTTCCTTTCTGGACTGGTTTTCATGATAGGGTGTGGTGCATTGCTTGCATTAATTGTGCTGTTCCTGTGGGCATTATTTGACAACGGCTCAGAGACAGTCTTAACAATCCCAACCAAGTGCACAGCACCTTCAGGGGGTTTCAGGTATGAAAAGATCAATGTAGTTGTAGGGGATAACTCAACTGATGCCAAGAACTAGACTACGCTAATATTTACCGTCTGCTTGTGTATTTAGTTTTGTAATATAATGTGATGGACCATGTAACGCCGTTCTAGACCTTGAATGGAAGCAGTTTCGTTTGTGTATATTCGGCAGTGCCTCTTCCAGCTTTTCTATAAATATCTGCTGAGATCTTTCTTTCGTGGTACTTGGAGCAAAACTACTTGTTTATTTTGAAATAGAGCCATTTAACGATGATAGTTGTTGAATGAAAAATTGTATTTTCTCTTTCAAGAATATACTATAAATATCTCAATTTAAGTGTGAGG
Source organism: Sesamum indicum (assembly GCF_000512975.1). Classification (NCBI taxonomy): domain Eukaryota; kingdom Viridiplantae; phylum Streptophyta; class Magnoliopsida; order Lamiales; family Pedaliaceae; genus Sesamum; species Sesamum indicum. The sequence continues at coordinate 13,323,932 of NC_026148.1, read as the reverse complement.
TGCTGATTATAAGTTTGTTTGATGTGGTACAAAGTGTCTTTTGCTAGATAAATGACCACAACTTATAAATCTACTAATTGTTTGCACCTTAGAGGACTCTTAGCAAATGACAGCCTTGTGGAATCGACGGTGTTGGAGCAATAACCTGTCTTAAGGAAGTATTGAAATATCTATGTATATTTATAAAGTTGGATTTTAGTGAGGCTAGAATAGTAGCAGATTGGTTCTGACTACACAATTCTGGCTCTGCGGTTCTGCCATAATCTGGCAGTAGTAGTGATTTTATTTGGTGTCTGAAGCTCCTGGTTGACTTTTCATGTGTGTTATATCAGGATTCAGGTCCCATAAAATTACTGCTCCGATTGAGGGGGAACCCAAATATTGATAGCATGTTAGTGCTTGAATATGATATTTCTGTCTATTGTCTCGAAGTGTGGTCTATAGCTAGAATTTCTGTTACTATCCTTGATGAGCAAGAATGTGAGATCCTAATTAGGCATTTTGGACGAGCGCCTCATTTCTCAATACGCACAGTGAGAATAGAAATGTAATGGTTACATATGAAAACTGTATCGTGTGCGCATGTAAGGGTTCGGTTTCTTATTCTTCTGTTGCTGGAGTGTTTGCATCCCCA
>NC_026148.1:13295798-13318298 GCF_000512975.1 Sesamum indicum | reverse complement strand
TCGCTATTTGATTTGATTTTTATATATATACCGAAAATCAAAGTGCTATTGGTTATTTGATTTAATCTTGTAATTTATTATGGTTGTAAATTAGTATTCCACTTTTTTTAAGGATTTAATGCAATTACCCTGTAACATTACGAATGAGCAAAGTATTTCTTTATGGAAAAAAAAATAGTAATTTATTTTTTTAAAGTTTGACTTGAAAGGGATATGTGCTAATTAAAAATTGAGAGAACACATCTTATTGATTAATTTTTTGCTGACGTGGCAAGCAATTAGTGTAATAAAAAAAAAAAGCAGCAAAACCTCAGTTTGGTTGAAAATCAAGTTGACACGTCAGTAAAAATCAGCTAATGCAGGCATTTCTCCAATTCTTAACTGGCGAACAACACCTTTCAATAAACTTTATTCTTCAATTGCGAAATGAAAAATATAAAAGGAGCAAATTACAATCCTAACAATGTAAAAGATTAAAACAGGAAATTACTATAATGAGAGGACTAAGAATGCAATTAAACCCATAATCATATATAGGTAGTTACCAGTGGAAGAGTCGAGGGAGAGTGCAATTTGGGCGCCTTGAACAAGGATGTGATGAGGTGCCCAGTTAGCCTGGAAGAGTTGGTCGAAATCAGCAGCATACACAACTGTTATACCAAAGTTTATGAGTGTGAATATTGCCTTCCATGTTCTCAAATTGGAAGGCTTCTTCATCTTCTTCCTTTAGACTGAGCTCCAAACCACAACACCAATGCTACTATTTATAGCACGACGCCGTCTTATTAAGAAAGGTAACATGCTTCCCACTTGATTCAAGTTTGGACTAACTGTGTTATTTTTTTAATTGTAATTTTTAAATCGGGCGGGACGAGACCAGCATCGCAGCCAAGAGCCAAACAATCAAAATGACCGTGCTTCAAATCAACGAAACTCAAAACACCGTTGTTTCATGAGAAAAAGAAAAAGAAAAAAAGATTAAAACAATGAAAGCACTAGACCAAAAGAAATAATGTAGAAAGCAAGCATCGTCACAAGGGGGCAAATAAGCAAAACAATAGATCAATTTGCACAGGAAACAATAGATTTTAGCTTCAAGTAAGTGTATTTTTCTGAATGGATTGAACTTTGGCATACTTTGTGTAACAAGAGGTATGGGTTTATGATAAAAATAGGTGTTTTTGGGATAATGGGAGGCATGAGGGAGTGAACTTTCTTACATGAAAAGGGACAGGAGTGGAGTCCATCCGACAGCCACTACAATTTGCTTATGTTGCTGTCATTCAAAATTAACTACTACATTTTATATATAAGTACAGTTGTACATATATAAGTTTAATTGTATTTTTAGTTCCCAAGTTATAATTATTTAAGATTTTAATTTTATAATATGTTAGGATCGTAAAATGGTCCTTCACTTTTTTTTAGTTGGGACAACATAGGTTGAAATTTTTAAAATTGGCTGAAATTATATATGTTGCGGTCAAATTTGTCCTAATATCGCGAAATTAAAAAGGTGAGGAATCTTATGTGGTTTATAAATTTAAAGATATTTTTAACTTTCTTTTGTGAAATGCCTTTTAATAATAAAATTATGCAATTCCAATTAAAGCAGATAATACCAAACGTAAAAAGGAGTGCAAGTCAGACTATATATTTAGCACCGTTTAGGGTAGCATCTGCATCTCTCAAGCTCTTCATCTGGACAGTGATGATATGGGATAGCGCCCTCATCTCGTTCCATATTAATTAGTAGCAGATGAGAGACTCTACAAATAAATTATTTAACTGGGACGGGCATTTGCGAGGAAAATCACAAAATACATCTCAAATACCAATTTGCGATGGGCGTAACGATGGCCGGATGAAAATAGCAAGAACTCCCAGAGTAACCACTTTTGCGATGGAAACCCACATCCGTCACAATGTTTGTATTTTGCAACAATTGATATATAAAACACATTTTGCAACGGCTTGTTTATGATGGGTGATGTTTAAAAATGGACAATTATAACTTGAGACGGGTTTTTTACTACACATCGTCACAAATTCAAATTAATTTTGTCATGTTGTTGCAACGAAACTTGAAATCTATCTTGATGTTGTAACGAATAGATTCGTCGCACCATATGTTTGCAACGGCATAGCGATCCAAAGATTGCAGCGGATTTGAGATGAAATTCATCATTCCTTTTGAAGGAAAAATCCGCTCGTCGCAAGTTTACAACCACTCTATGACGGGCTTGCAACGAAACTTGAAATCCGCTGAAAGCATGTTGGCCTAATTGACAACATGGGGTTGCACTGTTTGATTTTAACACTAAAATGACAAAATTATAATTCACAGTCTACAAGGGTATTTTGATCATTTCACTATAAAAATGAATGGAAACTAACGAAAAGGTTAGTTGTTAGACAAACGTTAAAATTAGAGGGAATATTTTCTCAAATAACAAGAAAATATTTATAATTATGTCAGATTTTAAAAAAATTAATTGTAATTTACCCTTATATTATAAATATAACATACTCAATAATACATTAAGTAATAATTAAATTGCAGTCTTTTGCAGTTTGAAATTATTTAACCATATCCGGACATTCTTTTGTTGTCCCTTCTCTTTTAGACCGAATATTGTTGTCCCTTTTAGACCGAATACCCCACTCATTAACTCACAAAGCCTACTCCTTCCGTGCGGTTTGGATTGGAGCGATTGCTTGTAGAAGTTTAGCGATTTTAGTGAATATTCGTACAAAAGCATCAACTTGGCTTTTCACTACCAAAAAAAAATAAATTAATTTCCTATATTTTAATTACTGCAATTTAAAAATTATGGTAAATCAATATTATTTATCACGATCCAATAAAATCGATGAGAAAACATAAACTTTGACCACAAATAAATAATTGTTTACATGATTTTATCTATAATCATAATATTTGCTATAATTTTTAGTTGTACTAATGTTTCAGCTTCTCTTGCAAAAATATCTGCAATTAATTACTATTGACTTACAATTTCTTACAAATTACTTGCGTGAAGAAAGTTAACAATTTGTGAAAATTAATAAATTGATGGACCATATCGCCGTACCGGTTTTTGGAGGATTAAAAGCGCCAATTCCCATATAAACAGGATGAAAGTTGCGATCACGTTAAAAAAATTCTTAGCCATGTCAATCATACAGAAAGTATAATACACTTATCGTATAATTAATTAACTATATATCAATCATACAATAAATATACTATACGTATTATATAATTGATTCAAATATGAACAAACTCAATCTGAATTAGATTTTTACTTAGAGCACATGATAAAAATAATTTGATGTTAATTTGCACTTGATAAACATACAATAGTAGAATGCAGACCCTCTAAAAAGAATGCCATTCGGCTATGTATCTTTTCTTTTGGCATGATAGACAAATGTGGACAGGCTCCGGCACATGTCTTACATAAACTAAAGCCAAGAGTCCCTCACCTTCCCAATATTATATCAGTTAGATCAAGTCATGTAGATGGCAGCTGGAACAGTAATTAGACCACCCATTAAATATATTTTTAGTCTTGCAATTATATTCTTGATACTTAATATTTCATTTTATTAGAATTATAAAACAGTCCAGCATATTTTTTAATTTTTGGATATAAAGACAGATTTGATCGAAAAATTTGAAATTGACTTAAAAGTGACACGTCATTATTGAAAATGAAGGCTTCTCACCTTGTTATGGGTTGTTTTTAGTAAGATGTGATGTTAACAAGAACAACTCAATAAGGCCATAAGCCCAATTTTTAACAGGCTCACGTAATGCACGTGTCACTTTCCGGCCAATTTAAATTTTCGGAGAAATCTATTCTTGAACCAAGAAATTGAAAAAAATTGGAGGACTATTTTGTAATTCTAATAAAATAAAGGACTAACACGCGAACGTGATATAATTAAAGCACTGAATGCATTTAAGTCATTGGACCGGTAACTGATGTATGTCCCCATCTCAACCTCACCGCTCCAAAGCAGCTCATATCCACACACTTACACATACACAAACACAGAGAGAGATTATCATAGTGCAAGATTGAGATCTGAATTATCAATCACAACATGGCTGACAACAGCACAAAATCCCAACCTAAGCTGCCATTCATAACAAGATTAAAATTGCTCATATTAGGATTGGCTAGGCATGTTTACATCCGCCGTGATGGGACGATCAACCGCCGTGTCCTCCGCCTCATAGACATCAAAGCATCAGCTCCTGCCACCAAACGTATCAAAGGCACTCGTGTTTCCACCTCCGACGTCCCCATCGACCCCTCCCGGGACTTGTGGTTCCGCCTTTGCGTCCCTACGGACGGGGTTTCAGATAAGTTACTACCCTTGATCGTCTACTTTCATGGAGGAGGATTCACCAATTTCGGCCCTGACTCCCAGTGCTTCGACGATCTTTGCAGCCGGCTAGCAGCAGAAGCGCCCGCTGTCGTCGCTTCCGTGAACTACCGACTGGCCCCTGAGCACCGGTACCCTTGCCAATATGAGGACGCTTTTGATGCCTTGAAATTCATCAACACACAAAACTACGCTGTTCTACCCGCCGCCACTGACCTCAGCAAATGTTTCATTGCTGGAGACAGCGCGGGCGGCAACATAGCCCACCACGTGACGTTTAGAGCTTGCCGGGATCGTCATGAACTCGACAGATTAAAAATAGCCGGACTTGTCGGGCTGCAGCCCTTTTTCGGAGGAGAGGAGCGAACGGAATCAGAGCTGAGGCTGACGAGCACGCCTATGCTTAACGTGGAGCGTACTGACTGGATGTGGAGGTGTTTTCTGCCGGAGGGCGCTGACAGAAACCATCCTGCAGCGCACGTTTTCGGGCACGGACAGGACGCCAAGGACCTGAAGAATATAGAATTCCCAAAGGTCTTGGTGATCAAGGGAGGTTATGATCCACTGAAAGATTGGCAGGAACGGTATGTTGAATGGTTGAAAACCTGTGGGAAAACAGTGGAAGTGATCGAATATCCTAACACATTTCATGGTTTCTATGGGTTCCCAGAAGTGCCTGAATATGATTTGTTGATTAGCGACGTGACGAAGTTTATTCAAGAAGGAGCACATTGTAGCTGAATTTCACGGGAGGCGAATAATAGAAGAATAAGGATGCATAGGCCTATGGCCTGACCAGGAAAATCGGGCATCGCCGGGCTGGACATGCCCGCCGCTCACTTGTCTTAGACCTCTTTTCTGTAATGCGGTTGTCTCCACCAATATGTGGTTGTTTGTCTATTCTACTACACTCAATGTTCATTAAATTAAAAATTAAAGTAGCTTCTAACAATATTTCTGACTTGGTGAAAACGACGACACTGTTAGGGATTGACTATAGCCAGATTGCGAACAAGTATGAAAAGAAGGGGACCCCTCATATATTTATAGGTGTTTGTAAAATTGGATCTGAATATAGATACACTTTACACTCCAACAAACGCTTCCTAATCTATGCACAAAATTCTCATAATTAAAAGTCTGAAGCAATTCAATAAAAGTCGTGAGTTACAAACAAAATAGATAAAATTGGAAATAAACGACTTTGATCAGAATGACTTTTAGGCTTTGAGGATGGAATTAAATATGTGATAGTACTGTCCTTTATTAAATGAATAATTTAAAAAACTCGAAAATTAATTATAAGGTGCTTACTTATATGTATTACCAAAATCATATTAATTTTATCGAATATTTACTTTGAATTATTCTAATAATTTTGATAGCGAAATGACATTTTAGCGCTTCTATTACAAATTTAACGCCACAAAAAATCCTAAGCACCAAATTCATCTAACAACCTTAACATTGCAAAAGCACCAAGTGAAGTATAAGACAAATAATACATCTCAAATGAGTACTTATCTTGAAGTGAAAAACGAATACTCCATTATCATAACTACAATTCGCAATGATGTAAACAATACCTTGACATTTTGAGGAAAAAGTTGGTTATGTAGTACAGGGTGCCGCATGATTGATGTGGCACTATTTGAGGTACTATTTATTTTGACTTGTGACAATCGCAAATTTGTCCTTAAAATGACATCTCGTTGATCATAAAATAAAATATGTCATAGTATCATCAGCTCCAGACAAGACAAGAAGCTCGGATAAGTTGACGGGGACTTCAAAAATCCTAGGTGAAAGCTCCTTATGACCAATTATAATAGTTTCACTAAAATTTATCCTCAATATGTAAGTTAATTTTAATTATTGTTCTTAATAGTTAATTTTAATTATTGTTCTTAATAGTCAATGTCAATTTCACAAAAATTAAATATATTATTCCTAATTATAGAACAAAATTATTTTTGGGGATAATTTACCAAATAAATTGGTGTTATAAAATTAAAATTCACAATGAATTTGGGTTTTGTGAGTCCATTAAACAAAAAAAACAAAATACTATTGCCTACATATTAGTAGTTTTGGACTAAAACTCGTGGTAAAGAACTATTATTATTCATGATTAAATAAAATCGATGTAAGAACTTAGCTTAATCACCATAAATGAGCCATGACAAATATTTTAGCCAAACTCGTAAAAATCACAGCCAACGACCGATGGTCGTGGTCAGTAACTATTTACTATAGTTATTTATTTTTGAACCATGATAATTAATTATGGTTAAATATTATATTTTTTTCGGTGAATTAAGTGTGCAAATCCAAAATAAGATATAAAATTTCTATTTTATTTTAGAGATGCTAATTTGGTCCAAATATGCTAAAATATGATCCATTTATAAAGGAATAATTCATGATGTTGACACCCAATAGAAATGATACAAGGGGACCCCAATTCGCATTATGACATAATAATAAATCAAGTAAAAAAGCTGTCAAAGTCAATGCTTTCAGCTACTACGAAGTGTTGTAGTTGTGAGTGTCCGAAATCTTCCTTAGCATGAACTTTTCAAAGCAGCTTGTAATTTTCTCCCAAAATTTTTGGAGATTTCACTTTAATGCAAATTTCATGACTGTAAATTTCACGAGACAAGAAAATACTGCACACGAGTTTTTGAATTTAATCACGTATTTTGCAGGTATAAAATCTTTATTTGGAATCTCTAATTTTTTATCTTGATGTTATGTTTGACTTGATATTTTCGAAGGGGTAACCTGACATTTGATCTCCTTCGAAGTTGACTTGAGTTTTTAATAATGCAAATTCGAGATGCTCTCGACTCATTCCCAAGTTAAACTTTATAAATTTGAAATATTTGACTTGAATTTCAATATGCGTAGGTGAATAAATGCTCTACTTCGTTAAGGTTGATTTGTGCTTCAATAATATTAGTTCGTGGATCTCGCACAACAATCACGAATTAAACATTAAGGTTTGATAATTTTCACGACAAAGTGCCTTAAGTTTTTTTTTTTTTTTTGAACGGTTTCGTGGATCTCCTTGAATTTTGGTAAAGAGAATTCATGCTCTTTTGCTCGTATTTTGACTTGTCGAAAAAATATCTACTTTTTGTTGTAGGATAAAAAAATTTTGTCATATTTACTTGATGAAGCGGCACAACTTGATTGGCCCTTCACGATTTATTTGACATTTAGTTTTGTTAAATTGGCAAGATATGATTTAATTGTGAAATTACTAACTTGCACTTACTTGAATCTAACATATGATTCACTTGCCAAAAACGTGATATTTTGACACTTGGCATTATTTGATTGTCGAAAATGTACATTAATATCAATTAATTATTTATTTATTTTAGGAATTAAATTTGATTAAATTTCTTAAATATAAATAAAAATTGATATTATTTTCTACGTGTTTTCATTTAATTGATTAAGCATAATTTTATTTTTGAGCGTTCAAGCCCTTGTGATGTAGAACAAGAGGTGGATGTGTTTTTGGAGCGTTCGAATAGGCATAAGTCGAAGATTTAGCACTTTAGTTGTGTGGTTTGACCATGGAACTTCAAATAACCATACTTTTAATTCGATTAGAATTACGGAACGATCTACACACGATTTCGATATTTTTCGAGAGGATAATCCAACTCCTCACCACTATTGTCATGAGGGGTTATCGTTTGTCAAATAATATTTTTCATGATGGAAAACTAAATTTTTACATCGATTTTATCTAACTATGACTTTTAATTCATAGCCCTTAAAAGTATTGGCAATAAAAATATCTTTTCTAATGAGTATTTTTCTTATGATTTTTTTCTTTCTTTCTTTTTTTTTTTTTTTTGGCACTACTACTTCGGCCGGGTATTTATAATTATAATTATGATTATATGAGATGTATTTATAATTTTATAAAATATTGGTATAATGTTTAATTTGAGAAAATATCAGTATAATTTGTTTAAATATTTTAAAAACTAAAATAGACAAATAATATTAGAATTTCTTTGATGGTTCATCTAAATAATTGATGACAGAAATGTAAACTTGTACTATTAAAGTATTTGTTGGAAGACCATAATTTCCTCTGCTCTCTCATAAGAATCACCGCCGGAATATCTTATTAATCATGACGGCAATGAATCTTTGAAAAATTATTAGGACTAAATTATGATGAGCTTCTTAAACTTTTAATATAATTATAAATATTTATATTATTTAGAAAATATTGATTATTTTCTTAATTTCGCCCGGACGTTTAATAACCAACTTAATTATTTAATCTTAGTTAGATTTTCATTCATTTTTATAAAGAGCTGATCAAAATATTCTAATAATATTATAAGTTATAATTTTATTTATTACTAAAATTTTATGACACTTTTTATGGGGTAAGTTGGAAATTTTCAAATCTTTTCATCCATATTGTTCGATTTTTTTATAATTCTTTTTTTTTTTTGACAAAATATACAGTACATTAATGAGAAAGTCGACGATTTTATATTTTATTAAATATCAAGAGGTATTGATAATTTTTTAAACAACAAGTGTATATTAAAAATTAGGGTTCATTGCACGTGACTCCCTCTGAAAATGCGAAATTATAATTTTCCTAAAAGAAGTTTTGAAATTACACTTACATCTCTTTCGAAAATTCACTTACACCTTACTCTCTTTGGTTAGGATTTAGACGAAAAGTACTGATGTTGACAAAAAAAAATTGTATAAATTTTTAATTTTTCTCATCATTTAATATTTTCATGTAATAATTTTGTACGTAGGAAGAAATAAATGTAATGATATTGATATGACTCCATATGAATATATAATATATTACATTTATCCTTTTATAAGTATAAAAATATACATAAAAATGTTAAATAGCGCACAAAATAAAAAATTTATGTATTTTTCTTTGCTCTCGTCAGCATTTTTCGTTTAAACCCTAAGAGATGGGGGGTCAAGTGTAAATTGAGAACTTTGAAGAGAGGGTGTAAGTATAATTTAAAAAAAAATAGGAAAAATATAATTTAATATTTTTAAAGGGAATTTAAGTGTATTTAATCCTAATAATTATGCCAAATCTGACCAACTTCTTTGTAATTTAGATTCATTATATAACCAGAAAACGCCAAACCGAAAACAATAACTGATTGCACCAATAATTCATACTCAATTGTTTATTCTTTCCGGTAGGTTTCCATCAGCTCCTCTTATTCGGACAGTGTCGCATAATGAGGCTTTCCTTTTCCATTCCATCACTCATAATTGGATTTCAAGGGTGGTTTCAATAATTATTCTTTATTCATTGACAGCATGTGGTTAAATTAACGAGGCTTAATTTGGTTGGCGAAATTAAAGCCGCATGATTTTAAAGGTTATGGTTTCGAATTTCGCCAGATGTTCGGGATGTTGCTTGTTGTATAGCAGAAGTTATTGTCTATTGTAATAGTAGGTGTTATTGAGTAAGATATGATATTGTAATAGTTTTTGTTAGATATTGATGTCGATATGAATGATTGTACTTGTATCTTTTCTTTTTTTTTTAAAAAAAAAAAGCACGTGGCTAAGTTTATATGATATATTTATATAAAATATATATTTTTTATAAAATACTTTTAAAACTTATCACAAAGGTTTATGCAATTTTCAAATAATATGGAAATAAATTGTATTTAACCCTTTTTTTTTTGTAACTTTAAGAAAAGTAGTTTATAAATTTCTAGCATTTTATTTTTTAATCTCTTTCTAGAAACTTTATGTACCAACATTTTATAATTTTTTAAATATTTTAGAAAGTATTTTAGAAAACTTATTAATCTACCCAAAATACCCTAATCTTAAAATATTAATTAGTGTAAAACAAATAAAACATTGTCATAGTAAATACGACATAACAACCGGAAACATGTTGTGTTTACTCCTCAATTTTTGACTTTTCTTTGTCCAAATTCATCATTTCTCAAAAATTGAATTTCTTGAATTGGAAAAATCAACCAATGTCTTCATGGAACTGATTAATCGTAAATAAGAAACAATTTGTAGCAAGCAACAAAATACATTTTTTATTTAATTAAATAATGTAGTCACTTATATAGTAAATAATTCTTTGATTGTCGATATGGATTTTGACTAAAATATTCTCAATTACCTTAATTTTTGCTTAAAATAACTATTTCTTTCATTTAATTATATTAATCTTTTTCTAATTAAATAACTCTAATAAGAATTAAAAAATTATATAGATATTCGAGTTAACTAAAAGGGTGATTGGCTAAGCTCATTTAGAAGATCTTATGAGATCGTGACGTCTTATAGTTGATAACATGTTAGATTTTATTTTAAAAATAAATTTATAAAGTATTTGGATAAAATAAAATTATGAAATTTATAAGATGTTAGTTATGTCAAATTTAAGTTAATTTGAAAGAATTTGTTAAAAATTAGAAATAAGTTAGCAACTCATATTTTTTTCTTAGAAGAAGTTCGTAAAATAAAAGGGCAAGACAATCAAACTAAAGTATAAAGTTTTTCGAGATTTAAGTTTTTTTCGGAAGTATGTTGAGTCAGATTAAAAACATATGATATGACTATCGAGTTTTTATCATAAAAAAGCAAAATCATCACTAATTGGACGTAAAGACCAAAATCGCCACTGTTTTGAAAAAACAAAATACTAAAATCGCCACGTTCAATATTATATGATCAAAATTGTCAACCTCTAAAAATATATATCCAAAATTACAAGTTGAACTATTACATCATTAGATTTACCAAAAACCCCATTTTAAATACTGATATGACTCATAACTTGAAATTTATCGATTCAAAGAGAAAAATTGCCATAAGTCTTTAAAATACAAAACCCAATGCAAATTTATTTTTGAATAGATCAAAATTGACAACTCCTCTGATTTACATCATTGAAATTGCATTTTTTTTCCCATTCAATTTTAATCGAGAATAATTTGATTTTTTTAACCCTGCGCTTCGACATTGGACACACGATCCTTGACGCCGAACCAATCCCAACCTCATATAACCATATTTATGGAAGATCGCGCCAAACTGTATTAGCAAGAGGGCCCCATTATACCCTCTCCTGCTCTCTGGAAAAAGGCAGGCACACCTACCACTGTGTGTTCAAAGAAATATCTGAAGTTTACTCTACATGATTTAATACTCTGCTCAGCGAGTTCAATGGTGTTTTCATGGTGTTTCACCTGTAAACACAATCTGGGTTGGGAAGAGGAGGCAAGATCGGTGCTTTTGGGGAGAGGGGAAGAAGGGGTGCCGGAAGCGGGAAGCCCAGAAGTAAACCATGTTGCAGGGACCTCTTGCTCTGAGTCTGGTGAAAGGGTCTGTTCTGATGATCATTTGTTCGTTGAAATTCCAGACACTGCCCATCAAATTAGCCAAGGTTCTTTTTCTTTTCTTTTTGTTGTTTGCTTTGGTGTTAAGTACACTAATTTTTTGCTGTTCCGTTTCTGTTTGTTTGATTTATGGAGTTGGTTGGATTTAGTTAAATTCTTTTATGTTGATGGAATCGCCCGCTTGTCTGTTTGGAGGTGCTTTTATTGTATGTTCCCTGATTGTGTTTGAATGGTTGTTGTATTATGAGGTCAAAGAATGATTTTTATGCTAAATGTTATACTAATTGATAGAACGAAGTTCGATATCAAATATTTGCTTCATCAATCTTGTTTTTCATTAGAAATAATAGTGTTATGTTTTTTGGTCTTATTTATACGACCCAATTGTGGTTTGAACAGTTTGGTGAAACCTTTGGATTCTGAATTAGTTCTCTATTATAGTTTCATGCTTATAGAATTCTTTGGGATCTATTCGAGTAGTTAGAGTGCTATGTTTGTAGAGCAAATTGGATTTCTAGTGAGCCGGTGCCCAACGTCACCTAAGAACCACCACTTCCGTCTAATGAAAATTTTGATACACTAAATGTAGAAGAAATTTTTCTTCATGTTAGTAATTTAAGGTCATGAATTGTGGTAACTCTAGTGATATGGGAGTTTGGTGATTTATTATTTATTCTGTTTTTCCAAGTATTTGCGGCTTACTTTTTTACCTGTTGTGTGAATGTAGACTCATGGTTTCAAGTCGGATTTGTTCTTACCACGGGGATAAACAGTGCCTATGTATTGGGATATTCTGGGGCCATCATGGTTCCATTGGGTTGGATTGGCGGTGTTGCTGTGGGATATTCTGGGGCCATCATGGTTCCATTGGGTTGGATTGGCGGTGTGGTTGGACTAATTTTAGCAACCGCCATATCTTTGTATGCAAATGCCTTAGTTGCCAAGCTTCATGAATATGGAGGAAGGAGACATATCAGGTATAGAGACCTTGCAGGATTTATATACGGTAAGAGCAGATAAAAGGATGAAAAGAAGTTGAATCCAATTAATTAGTGCTGGTTAAAACATTCTGCTATACTGCTTTACGGAATGAGATTTTTGTTGCTGCAGGTAGAAAAGCTTATTCTCTTACATGGGGACTGCAGTATGTGAATCTCTTCATGATCAATGTTGGATATATCATTTTAGCTGGCAATGCTCTTAAGGTAACATACTCTTTTTGTCCTATTTCTCTTTATCTAATTCCCGGTGGGATAGGAAAACATTCTGTGACCATCTACGTGATATTTGTACTTCACATTACCATGGTTGCTTCCGCCAACTCTGAAGTACCTCTGCACTATTGAATAATACTGTCTGCTAAAAAATCTGGAAGGAATCAACTGAGCTTACTATGAAAATTTTTAAGGCTTTAGCTCACCTTTAATTCTATTGACATTATATGCAGGCTATGTATGTTCTTTTTCGAGATGACAATATCATGAAACTCCCACACTTCACTGCAATAGCAGGGCTTGCATGTGGTCTTTTTGCGGTGGCCGTACCCCATTTATCAGCACTGCGGGTTTGGTTGGCATTTTCAACATTGTTTAGTCTTGTGTACATTGTCATAGCATTTGCTCTGGCCCTTAAAGATGGTACAGCCTCCTCTTTTCCTTGTTAACATGTAAGGAAATATGCCAAATTTTAATCTTACGCTTGAGATTTGCTTGTAAACTTCCGTTGAAGATATTATCTCCATTTGGGTGGCACCAAAATTTGGGTTGCAAAGGACACTATTAAGTCTCAAATCAAAAATAAAACAAGCCATATTCCCTTCTAAATTGAACTCTTTGTTTTATCCCACCTTAAGCTGAATATTTGAAAGGCAGATCTACACCAGGGTGTTGAATAAAACTAGCTTTCCATATCTGCTCTTTTCAGATCGTGTATAGTTCTCTATATATTGGGAGGACTTAATATATTTATGCTTATGTTTTCCTATTTGTACAGACAACTTATCTGACACCTTTTTCAGAAGAAAGAAAGAAAGAATCTTTTGATGGTTCACCTAACTGCGTCAAGAATTGGTGGTTGGGGAGTTGCGAGCTATAATTTTTGGTTGTGCCTTTTAGCCAAAAGTTGACTTGTACTAGATACCTGTTCTATAGATAGTGAAGTATTTTCATGGATCTGGTTTACTGAGGAAGTCCTTGGATGAGTTTGGACATCTTAAATTTTACATCTGGATTTAATTTGGAGTGCATGACATACTTTTGTTTCACTCCTTATACACTATCAATTAGGTGAAAAGAAAGAAAAAGGGCAATTTCCACTGTCAAAATAACCAGACATGCTTAAACCTAGAAACAATACTGTTCTTCTTTCATGGACTGGCTTAAACGGATATGGGAGGCAAAGCTACATTTCATGATAGCTATTGTCAGTCAATCTGGAATAGAAGAGGTGATTGTTCATGAGATAAAGTATATATGTCATCCTTTCTTTTCAAATAATTCACCCATGAAAACAATAATCTCTTTAAAGATATCTTTTCCCTGTACTCCTCTAATCTGCTCTGAATAAGCATTACTAGTTGTGAATGTTATAGTTGTGCAATATCAATTCTCAGCTTCAGAACTTATGTGTTACCTTTTCTGAGTAAATCATTTATTCTTATAGGCATTGAAGCTCCTCCCAGAGATTATAACATTCATGGAACAAAAGCAAGCAGGATTTTCACAACTATTGGTGCATCAGCAAATCTTGTTTTTGCCTTCAATACTGGAATGCTCCCGGAAATACAGGTGAAGTAGAACTTGGTAATCATTGAGTAAATGAGATGATCCGTAATCATTGAGTAAATGAGATGATCTGTGCTGTGCTGTGCATATATTTACATAGTAAACGACGCTTGTGCTAAAATAATCAACTTTGGCGTCTTTTAGCACAGACTTATCCGCGGTGACTGAATTCACTTGTGCAATTATCTTGAAGACTCATGAAACTTTTTATATTAAACAGAAATGAATAAACTGCTCTTACTTGATTCATGCTTTTTCTTGTAAAGTTATTATTACTTTGTAATTTGTGTTGTTCTTATTACAAACATTATTCTCGCCAGTAATTGTTGCTGATAAGATGCACCAGTCACTGAGATAAGCAATACACAGCTAATGTTCTTTTCCTTCTTTCTCAAATTGCGAGACATAGTACAATCGATCAAGTAATTTATCCATCTCAATTTCATCTTTGTGGTGTTGTATGGCATATTAGGAGCACTGCTCAGCATGATATCAGCAATTGTCATCTCTCGTCCAATGGAAAGCTTTGTACTACACTAGTATCTTGAATATTTTCTATGCTTCTTATTCCATGAAGCTAAGTATGAAGCAATTTTCTGCCTCATAATTTGTTAGTAATTTTAGCTTCCTGATTGTCATTTGCATTTTGTTTATCTTCTTGCCAGGCAACTGTGAGACAGCCCGTTGTTGAGAACATGATGAAAGCTCTGTATTTTCAGTTCACAGTTGGAGTCGTGCCAATGTACGCAGTTACCTTTATTGGATACTGGGCCTATGGCTCCAATGCATCAACCTACTTGCTGAACAACGTCCACGGTCCCATTTGGTTGAAGGCAACGGCTAACATTTCAGCTTTCTTGCAGACGATCATTGCTTTGCACGTAATTATCATTCTCATCATTAGATCTTCATTTTGTTGTACCCACTAGGAGAATCTCTAGAATGGTGTCATCTATTTGTTCCTCAGGAAATATGCTTCTAAGTGGTGTTATACCTTTTTTGCCGCCATACTAACTGCAGAAAAATCTAATCGTTTCAGATCTTTGCAAGTCCAATGTACGAGTATTTGGACACCAAGTACGGAATTAAAGGAAGTGCTCTAGCTCTACGCAACTTGTCTTTCAGAGTTCTAGTGAGAGGCAGTTACCTGGGAATAACCACCTTCATCTCAGCCTTGTTGCCGTTCTTGGGAGATTTCATGAGCCTCACCGGGGCTCTCAGCACCTTCCCTCTCACGTTCATTCTTGCCAACCACATGTATCTGGTGGCTAAGAAACACAAGCTTACTTCGTTGCAGAAGAATTGGCATTGGCTTAACGTATGCTTCTTCGGTTGCATGTCTCTTGCGGCTGCGATTGCCGCCTTGCGGCTGATTGCCGTAGATTCCAGTTTTTACCATGTTTTTGCTGATTTATAACGCTCTATTCATTGAAGGGTTGCTACCTGTGAGCCCTCCATTGCATCTCAATTGTAATATCCATTTTCATCAAGGTGCAACTGAATTGTTAGTATGTATGTTCGTTTATTAGCTTAGTAGTTGCAGAACAAATTCTTTATATTTTTAAATTGATTATGAAATATAAATGGATAATAATTTCTATAAAATAGTCGTTCCTACAAACATAAAAAATAGTTAATAGGAAATGAAAGAGAATAGAATTCTACTGAACTAAAGTGAATTTTTTTGTAACAATAAATGTATATTTTCTCAAAGTTGATCCAATTTATAGTTGTACTTGTTTCGTGTTGGATTAACCTTTAGGATAATTACACTTCCCTTCCTTAACGTTTGGTGTAGTTACACGTAGACGCTATATAATTTAAAAAAATACATTTAGCACCCTTAAAAATTTACTTACGCCTAATAAATAACTCCTTTCGTTAGTCTAAATTCACAAAGTTTGTTGATATTAATAAAAAATCGAAACAAAATCTATATTTACCTCCAAGTGATTTATTACTAATTTATTACAGGTCGGATAAATCTTTTATGACTAAATTACCCTCATACGTTTTTCACCCATTAATACATGTGAGGAAATATATCTTCACCGTTATAAGTGTAGTTTAGACGAAAAAGAATTATTTTTCCTGCAATAAGTCAATCGAGGTAAATATCAATTCTCATTTAATTTTTCGGGTTAATATCAACAAAATTCAATTAATTTTGACTAACGAATGAACTTATTTGTTAGACGAAAGCAAATCTCAGGAGGTGTTAGATGTAATTTTCGAATACACCATACCTCAAGGGAGGGGAGTGTAATTATCCCTTAACCTTTTGCCAAGATAAATAAGAAAAATTTAGAAATACAATCCATAATAATGTTTTATAGCCATAAAAAGTCATCGGACACTATATATTAACTAAAAATACATAAAATTCACCTTTATTTTAAAAAGTTGGGGCACCCCCTCCCCCTATTTTTGGCTAAAATTATAAAATACGGAGGATTCTATGCTATCTGGCCTACGTAGAAAGTCACCATTTTAGTACGTAGGCGTTTACTTCTCCTCTAGGTAAGATGATTGGTGTGTATAACAAGTCACCATTACTACTTGAAATGCAAATGATGCTTCCAAGAATTAAGGATGACGAGAGGCTTTTCTTACATGTTTTTGTAGTTTGTATCTTTTATTATCAAATAATGTTACTTTTTATGATAGATTTAATATTATATACGATAAATCATAATTGATTTATCTTCAATATGTTATGATTATAAATATTTTTTCGTTATTTAAAAAATTATAAATGCTCTTCTAAAATTATAAATCCCTAACAAATACCCTCTTGTGACAGCCCATTATAAGGTATTTATAATTTTTTAAACAGTGATAGGATATTTGTAATTATGGCAAACTGCAAATAAACCTGCTTTTAAATCAACATTAAATTAAAAAAAATGTAATTTTACTATAAGGACAATTTTATCTAAATATTTAATTCAGGTGCGATAAATATGTTAAATATTATAGTTGGTTTTTAAAGTTTGCAGTTGAGGTTCATTTTAATTCGTTAAATTCATTTTTTTTATTTTAGCTTTTATAAATTTTTGTTTTTATCTCAATTTGATTCACGTGACTATTTTATCTCCATAAAATTGTCACAAAGCAATTTTCTACTTTAAAGGCAATTTTTTCTAAATATTTAATTCATGAGGGATAAAGATTATATTTTGTTAGTTTAAGAGGGTGAAAAGCGATATATGATACAGTTGAGGGGGTAAAGCGTAATTAACCCTTTTACTATGGTAAATTGAATTCCCGGCGTTCATCTGCAAACAAATTCCCGTGGGTCGTCCTCTGGATCAAAACCCAACAACACACACACACCAGTCCATGCATACGCATATGCACACAATCCCTTGCATACACGGGCTACTATCTTCTTGTCGATCAGTCATGCTGCGTGCTCTGTATATCAGCAATTCCACGTCTCTGTGGATTTGCTTTCCGAGAATTATCCGACATTTCCTTTCGCGTTTTTGCTTTTATAAGTTTTGGGAGATCAGATTCGAGGAATTTCGCAGAGGTAGCTTGAATTCCTCCTTTTTTCTCTCGGCTTATCAACCCTAACTGATCCCTTCAAAAGTTCTCCATAAGCCCACTTCAGCGATTTATTTGTATAGAGTTTGTCTCCCCTTCAATTTTTTTGGGTTCAGTCGAGATTCTTTTTTGTGAAGTTTATTGGGTTTGACGATGTCAGCGATGAAATCATCGGGCTGGGTGTACACGTTCGGGCTGGTAGCAGCGTGGTATTCATCCAACATTGGGCTTTTGCTACTAAATAAGTATTTGTTGAGCAATTACGGGTTCAAGTACCCGATTTTCTTGACCATGTGCCACATGACGGTGTGCTCGTTGCTGAGCTACATTGCGATTGTGTGGATGAAGATGGTGCCAATGCATTCTGTAAATTCTAGGGTTCAGTTCATGAAGATCTCCGCTCTCAGCTTGATTTTCTGCGCTTCGGTTGTTAGCGCCAATATTTCGCTCAAATATTTGCCCGTTAGCTTCAACCAGGCTATTGGCGCCACCACGCCTTTCTTTACGGCCGTATTTGCGTACCTAATTACTCTGAAAATGGAATCGTGGTTGACTTACGTGACTTTGATTCCCGTGGTTGCTGGAGTCATTATTGCTAGTGGGGTATGTTTGATTTCTCTTTTTCTCAGTTACATAATCTTTTCTGTGTTTCTTTACTGGTATCTTGCTTGGTTTATGTCTTGCCGTTCAAGACTTTTCTTGATCAAGTACTATGCGTTTATGGTGATTATAGACTATTTTGATTGGCCTAGATTTTCGTTTATGGTTTATGTTGAGGAGTTGGAGTATTGCGTGAGAACAGTCATTGCGAGTTTAATCTATTTGAAAAAGAGTTGGCGGGCTTTCTCTATTAGATAAATAAATGTTGTTGAGATATGTGCCAGCTAGAATTGATGAAACATCTTTGATTCTTGAAATTAAGTGTTGGTGTCTCCGTGTCTGATCGTTTTCTGTCAGGGTGAGCCTAGTTTCCATTTGTTTGGATTTATCATGTGTCTTGGTGCAACAGCTGCAAGGGCACTCAAATCCGTGGGTCAGGAGATTTTACTTTCATCTGAGGAGTATGATTCCTATGTTCTTTCTACCATTATTCTTCTGAGTTTGAAGGCTTTAATGTATTTTCTTGCGACTTCATATGGATTCTGAAACACTTTCATTTTTTATTAAGGGAGAAACTGGATTCTATGAATCTGCTCCTGTACATGGCTCCTATAGCTGTTGTATTATTACTTCCTGTAACGCTTTTTGTGGAGGAAAATGTCGTCAGTATAACATTGGCATTAGCAAGAGAAGATACAAGAATTATCTGGTTGCTGCTCTTCAATTCTGCGCTGGCGTATTTTGTAAATTTAACCAATTTTTTGGTCACAAAGCATACCAGTGCTTTAACTCTTCAGGTACTTCTTGATTCCGGTTCCATGCTAATACTTTCTCTTGCTAATCCCCCTTTCTATTGAATTTAATTTGTGTAGATTATGAAATAAAAGGGTGAGATGCATGGATATCATGAGTAAACTGTATTAAGATCTCATAAGTTTCTCTTCCGGTCACTGGATTCCAAACTCGCACTGAATTTTCTTCAAACAAACAATTGCAGAATTATTTGCAATAAGATATTGGCTACGTTCCATTTATCATTCTGAATGAAAGGCAAAGAACAAATTTTCTACCTATGTTTAGATCATTTTGTTGATAAGTAAGGGAATCTCATCCATAAATACCTTCCTGGTGAAGTTCTACTTTATATACACTTGAATTCTTGAAATTGGACTTCATATCCATAATAAGATTAATCTACCAGTCATATGTTCTCCATTCTCAATTTTCCATTCTGGATGAATGGTTTATACATACTACAGTTTACAGAGAACTAGAGGTGCTACGCTGTTCAGATAATTATTGAGCATTTTACTTTTGGTCCACCGTTCGTTGTGGCTAAATATGTTCAGTCATTTAAATACATTCATTCAAATTCTTGAGCACCATGTCCTTGTGAATAATTCCGATGATTCATAAAGTTGTTTTTGTAATCTACTCCACATAACCATGGCTGGTCAAAATCTCCAGGTCCTGGGAAATGCAAAAGGGGCAGTGGCAGTGGTAGTCTCCATATTGATATTCAAGAATCCTATCTCGGCTACCGGAATGCTTGGATATAGTCTGACCGTCTTCGGAGTTATCCTCTATGGTGAAGCAAACAAGCGTAGTAAATGAAAATGTAACATGTTGGAGAAGTATCAGCTGCAATATCCATCTACTTTCTGATATATATGAAAAGGTTTAACCATCTAACGTACGCAAATCCCAGTGATGTACATGCAGTCAGTATATGTATTCAGGCCCTCAAGACCTATATTTGCTCGGAGACCAGAGGCCGAGGCTGAGGCTTCAACATGTACCAGCAAACAAATGGACCGTTTAGTGGTGTAGAAGTTTCAATAAGTCACTCAAATGTCCTACTTCTTCCCAGTCATGGGTTTTACCTTGTATTCTTTAACGAATGGATTTGAATCCCTCCACACAGCTTGTGATTATAATGTTCTTATACCAATTTGCCAAAAAAGGATAGGATTTACCAGTTTGTTACCTCCTCAGTCCGCTACAAAGTATTATGTCTACTTTTCTTTTATTATTATTATAAAATGAATATTGGCCAGATTTGCAATGTGTACAACAAAGCTATAAGGGTGGCATTGCCGCCTTCAATCAATTTAATCATTTATGCATGCATGTCAAGTATATATCGTCACTCACGTTGATATGGCCATCAAAATATGATCGAAGATCCCACCAGAATGCAAAACAATGAAAACGGCATTTGTCCTTCCTTTATATACAATGCAGCATTGTATTCTATTGTCACTAAGATAATACAAATCGAAAGCATTAATTTGCCCTGATTCTAATTTGAAATTTTTTATGAAAATTAGTATAAGAGATGTCTTATCTACAAAAATTTCAAAAGATAATGAATGTGGCTTCTAACGAGATGTATTCTTTTTGGCATAGTAAGTTTCACACAAAATTCACACAAGTCAACTTCAAGACTATAAAACCAGTTAATAAATTTGAGAAAAAAACAAAACAATTCCCAAAATTTGCTTGAACACAGAATTGGAAAATGGAACAATGGGGGATGACAACTGTGTATTGCTTCAATATTGCCTTAAAAGCACTGTTGGGAAATCTGAACATCTCATAAATGGAATGTAAAAGCAGCCCCAGCAGTACACAGCTGGGAAAAGAAGACGGTGAAAAAACAATACATTCGAGTTTACAGGAACGATGATCAAACAGAAAGAGATGCAAAACACACCCACACAGGCAAGCACATAGATAGATTGCGGCAATTAAATGCACCAGAGTTCTACAACCTGTTGAACAGCCATCGGAATTCAAGAATCAGGCAAAACGGCAGCTGTAGCTCAAGAATCGGGCACAACAGTTGTTGCACGTTTCATAGATGCAGACTTGATTAAATGGTTGTAGCTCCCTTTTTCTTTGAAGAGCTGGGAAAAATGAGGCTTGCAGTACAGGATGCCATCAAGGGCTGCATAGTTGGATGGAGTTAAAGAGCATCCTCCATGAGAACACTTGAAACAAGACTTGTGATAGCTTTGGCTTTCCACAGTCACCTGACAAATATAGTGAAACGAAATACTGCATAAAATCCATTATCAATGACGTATCACAAAGTATGAGAATAGTTGGTGTCTTTTTCCTGTCAAAATCCATCTGTTTTTTCCTATACACAAATTTCCGAGCTACAATAGAAGCCAATGATATCTTGGCATCAAAGTAAGCCATTCCAGACATATAGAGAGATTAGTTAGGAGTAAAAGCAACTTAAATGTAACATCAAGAACATAAATTGATGTCAATCACTCCACATACTCATGAATAGACTAAAGCAATTCAAATGTGACAACCATTAATATGTTGCTATTACTTGCCACTAGAGTCTCAGCGCTAGATTCACAGAGCCTGAAATTAACCCGGGATTACATCAAGCTGCTCAAGAAGTTTGGCTAAATGTTGGAATTGAAATGCTGAAACAAGATCTCACTGTAAGCGATCTTAATTTAATTATACCTTCTCCAGAGGGTAAGCTGTTTTACCACATGTAGCACATTTATCTTGTGTCCCCGAAAACATTCCAGCAGCTTTGCTAGGTGATCTTGTCTGGATATTTAGATAAAGTAAATAAAATCAGAGGACCTGTACAAGCATAGTAAGAATTCTGAGACTATATACATTGCGGGAAATTTACCAGCTCCGGAGTTAACTTCTCAGCTGACTTTGCAGCTGCAGAAAATTACATTGATTAAGAAATGCATGATAATTCCTTAAATAGAAAAAGAAAGGAA
>NC_026148.1:13271910-13295788 GCF_000512975.1 Sesamum indicum | reverse complement strand
GACATACGCGATTGAAAGTTCTTGCTGAAACTACCAGTCTCCTTGAAGAGTTGCTCATAATGAGGCTTGCAGTAGAGCACGCCCTCCATTGATGAGTAATTGCTCAGCTGAGGAAAAGCGGGGATGGCCACGAATATAAGTATAGGTTACAAGCACTAATATGTGAGACATCTGAAACAGCTAAATATTCACTTATTTGCCCACGAAATAAGTTTAAACAATTCAAATGTAAGAAAAGTTTGACATCTGAAACAGCTAAATGACAACTCGGTTCATCTACCTTCCATAATCACAAAAATCTTGCCTCTAAATTTACTATGTTCACTAAACTTTCCCCTTTTGTCAATATTTTATATGTGAAAATAATGATTTTTGCAAAAATTCTAATAACTTATCCATTTTGCCCCTGATGCATCCATTCCTATATTTGCAGACTAATATATCCTTGTTAAAATTTGGAGCTTAGAGAATATTTTAAATGACTACATACCATAAAAGGGAAAAAATGTACATAACATTGTTAAAATATAACTTCGGACATAAAAAGAAAATAAAATCATTCCGGACCACAAATTTGTAGTTCATGGTTGTTTTTTGCGCTCCCATATATATTATGGAGTGACAGCCATTCTTACATTTTTTTTCACACAAAATTACTTATTAAAGTAATATGTTGTAGGACTGAAATATTAAACAAAGATGAGCCTTCAAGATATAATTAAACTTAATTTACAGTTAATAAAACATTTTTTTTGTTCTCCTTTGCTATTCATTTCATCTTTTCTTATCTATTTTCTTTCCCTTAATAATTTTCCCCTTTTATATTCATAATTTTTCTTCTTTACCTGAGGACAGAATGGTAAATTTGGGGGAGGGAGGTCGCGAGAAGGAAGAAAGAGAGCGTAGTAAGGATAATAGAAGGGAGAGAGAGTAATGGGGAGCGAAAGTCTGGTGAGAGAGGTGACAAGATGAAAGCTTAGGCAGTAGGATAAAACATAGGGAAGAAGAGGAGAGAGCTAGTGGACCGAAAGGGTCAAAGAGGTGAAGTCACGGGAAAAAGAGGGAATAAGATTACACTCATTCAATTATGTAAACGTTACAAATACAACTCTTCAAATTGTATGATCAATATCAAACACCCAAGGGCAGAAAGTTCATCTAACAAATATATTATTGAATTTTCTTTTTTTTTTGTGTGTGTCTATATCAACGACCAAATGACTATTGCACAACTTCTATATAATGCTCAGGGTGTTCTAATTGAGCAAATTTAAAAGAAATGTTTATATAATTATTAGATAGGGAGGGATGGAGGTGGAAAGCTATAGCTATTTTAGAAAGGAGGCCCTATTTTTATCATAAATCTTGACTATACGTCATATAATTGATGCCTATAAATCTCATCGATTTATGAGTATAAAATCTGTTAACCTTTAGAGCTATGTCGTAATTGTCACCAGACTATCTAAAGACACATCTAATATTTGTAGTAACACAATATCCTTCAAATATCATCCACGTATAAACTTCATTAATACACAAAAGTGAGACATCAAGAAATCTAATCCTCTAAGTTTAACAAGGCCAATTAAGCATTTCAACCAAAAAAAGGGGCATGGAATGCTCAATCTAAATCCTCACACACATCACACAGACACACACACGAAAGGAAGTTCTTCCACTACCAAGCAGCAAACAACAAGAAAGTGCAAAAAATCAAGCTCTCCCACCTCAGAAACACATAAGAAAACAAAACAACATGGATCTAATACTTGTATAATAAAGCAAGAAACGGTGAATTAGAGGAGGTGTAAACCTTGAGGGTTCCTTTGCAATGAGAGCATTTGAAGCAAGACTTGTGATAACTAACTCCATCGGCAGACAAGAGCTCCACTGGGTAAACAGTCTTCTCACAGGCCTTGCATTTCTGCTGTGTCCCAATAAAAGACAT
Source organism: Sesamum indicum (assembly GCF_000512975.1). Taxonomy (NCBI): domain Eukaryota; kingdom Viridiplantae; phylum Streptophyta; class Magnoliopsida; order Lamiales; family Pedaliaceae; genus Sesamum; species Sesamum indicum. The sequence continues at coordinate 13,293,837 of NC_026148.1, read as the reverse complement.
ATTGCAATCTTCCCTTTCGAGCCAAACAAAAAATCAAACAGATCTGGGCTTCCAAATTCACCGCCCGACAAGCTATACGTTCAACTGCAGAAACCAATAATCATCAGTCACCGCATTTCTTAGTCCAGGATTTTCGACTACAGAACAACCGATCTACAACTTAAAGCAAGAATCAACACGAAAAATGGAGTCTTTGAAGAGGAGTTCGGAACCCATTTAGTCAAAAGTACATACCTTGAAGAAGAACGGTACTCGATCAAGATTCTTGATCAAAGTCAGAAACAACCCAACAAAGGGGCGAAAATGGTGGATTAGGACTCCCCCCTTGTTGTATGTATATGTGTGGAGAGAGAAAGAGAGGAGGGATGCAGCAAAACGGGAATGATGGTGAATAATGATGATGGTGGGGGGGGTGGGGGGAGAGAGAGAGAGAGAGAGAGAGAGAGAGAGAGCATAAATATCTTCGCTGGAAACGCATTAGCTTCCACTTTGACTCCTGCAAAGGATGACATTTCTGTACTATTACACTGTCTTTTCTTTAATTTTTTAAGTTAAAAGTGGGGAAAAAAAAGCAGATTAAAGTGGATTCCGGAGAATGTCAATATGTTATATGTCAATAATAATAATAATAGATTAAATTACACTAATACCCTCATGCTATGATAAAATATTGCAAAATACATTCTTCCTTCAAATACAAAACTTACGCAAATATTTTTTAAAAAATATTATATAAAGACTTCTTGGGGGTAAAATTGTAATTTTATAAAAAATAAAAAGTGCTTGTATATTTTAATTTAACCTCAAGCTGTATTAATATAATTTATCCATAATAATATTGGGTCAACAAGGCTCAATCAATCAGTAATATTAAGATCTCACAGTAAATAAAGATTATGAGTTTACATCTTATAAATATAAACATATTTTTACTTTTTTATTTAAATATATTATTAATTTGAAATTTGATAAATGATTATTGATACAGTAAATTAATATTTAAATTTGAATGCAATAAATAATATAATAAACCACATCCTATAAAAGTAATGATGTTATAGGAATTGATAATTGTTACTTCCTCTTTTACAAATTTATTAAATTTGTTTAAGATGGGATTTAAATATTCTAAAATAAAATAAAAGGTCTGCAGATTATCATTTTATTATTAAAGTGCTGATATTGATATGATACAGTTAATTACCTATAATACCCTTTGAGATCAATTATATAAACAAGCACTATTTGCACATTCCATCTGTGTATTTAAATTTTTAAAAATTATAAAATGATATTTTTTTTACTATCTAAAATGCTTATCGAGTTTATGATAAATCATTTTTCCAAGTATATTAAAAAACACAACGTAACCTTAAACTTTATTTATAGGTCCAATTTGGCCCCACCATTGTATAATTGATTATAAGAGAATTAATTTTGAAACAGTTGATTTTAAAAAATATATATAATTATGACATTTGAATCACGGTTCAATTATTAATTATATAAATACAGATTACAATGATCAAATTTAATAAAATTCAATTTCAAAAATAATTACGAAAAAAAAATTGCCTAAAAACACAAAAAATTACGTATACACTCGAAACACTGGTATTTGCAGAAAAATAATGGTAAATATATTGTCATGTTATCCCATTGCAATTTAAATATCATGAATATAGGGCATGATCCTATAATTAATGGGAATTAAATTAGCAATATATTCTAAAAGATTCACATATTAATACATCAATAATTGTGGCTGCAAACAAAGAAAAAAAAAATAAAGATAGTATCAAAATAAAGAACTTAAAAGATTTTCAATTATTGCAAAAATCATATTTGTAACCTTACAAAAGATATATATATATGTAATTAGATGTATCTTCAGGGGTGCTAATGCAATTTTTCAAAAATAAATAAATACACAAAGAATGAATTGATGGGCTTAGGTTAAAATAATTTTGTTGTCTTGCTTTGCATCCTTTTGCATGTGCTTTATTCCATTAGATAATTAAGTGGAGCCTCTTTTGGATTATGAAAGCCATTAGTTATATGTCAGTCCTGTCTAGAAAAAATAGAGAATTAAATGAAAATGAGTGATTTTTATAATTAATATTTATGAAAATTAGTATCTATTTTTTTCTACGAGAATTCTGATGATTTTCATCGTTTTTGTATAGTAATCATGTTGCCATGTCCGTTGTAAATAATAATTTGCATTCAGATTAAATTTTCAATGAACGTGTATGTTTGTTAGCATAGATTGCGATAGATTTTTTCATCCTTGGTAAATTATTTCAAACAGGTTTTTTTACGACACTATTCTTGTCATAAAAAAATCATCCCACCTTCGATTAGATTATTTACTTTGACAATCCTAAAAAAACAAAAGGAAATTTGCAAAATGATAGAGACATCGTAATTGCAAGTGGGTGCAGGCCATGTTGCCTAATGATGTCGTTCTCATATTACATTAAACCACGTTCTTCAATCTTATATTATTACGTGTTTCCTTTTGACTATAATCTTGTGATTTTGAAGGAATGTTTGGTTACTACATACGGCAGAATCGATTCCTACGTGTAAGTTTGAGGTTATGAATTTGAGTTTTATTAGATGTGTATAAATATTTGTTTTATTTAATATTAATTTATTATAATAGATTTTTTTTATTATTTAATATGAGTTTATTAATCGAATTGATGAATTTCTCACTTTGTTGACATTGATATAATTATAAAATCACTCTTTATTTATATATATATATATACATATAACCGTTGTGGCATACATTTTTCACTTGTATATAATAAATAATTTTATTATTTTAAAATATATCATAAAAAATAGTAAAATATATAAAGCATTACATCAAATTAAAAAATAAAGAAAGAAAATAAAAAAAAAAACTAATTTATCAGTTAATGTAAAATTTAAAAAATTGAAGAGATTAGTTATCTTATCAGTTGAAAGATATTTTTATAATAAGACTAGTTGTTGTGACACGTATTTCCTACATATATCTAATTATACAATGTATTACAAATAAGAGTAAAATATATAAACCATTGCATTAAATTAAAAAACGAAAGAAAGACAAGAAAAAAACTAATTTATCAGTTAATGTAAAGTTTAAAAAATTGAATAAGTTATTGTTGGGTGGAGAGCCCATAACATTATTGCAGAAATAATTCACAAAGATATACAAGATATTAACATCAATATTAAGCAGCGGAAATAATCGATCAAACGAATGCTCAGAGAGCCAGATCCATTTCTTAGACTTTACTCATGATCACTAAGATCGGCAGCCTTAAGATAAAACCCACGGTTGCACACGGTTTTGGCACAAAGCCCTTGCCACAAAGGTTATACCCCTCGATCACATATATCTTCTTAGCACATGGTCAGTGAGACATTCAATCTCTCTATTTCACAAAGATTTGCACTGAGCTTATCGGAATAGTTTTCTCTTATAAGATAGTAGAAGGAATCTGCTATTTATAGAGCCGAGAGAAAGATGGACATGGAAGATAGGGATCACCTTCCATAAACCATCAGCCTGGTTTTGGAAGGAGAATCGTTGCAAGAGGAAAGTGAATCACAAAGGGGAATAGAGAGATGTGAGATATGAGAGAATATTAGGGTTAAGTAGAAAATAAGTAACCAATTTGAATCGGGTCGAGTCGTGGGTCAGTTTGTGGGTCGTGGGCTTGGGCCAAACCGTAGCTAAGTGGGTGTATTGGGCCTCTCTATTTTCAGTCTTGGGCCATAAATTTTTCAACAGTTAGATATCTTATCGATTGAATGATATTTTTATAATAAGAATAGATAGGAGCAGTAAATGATTCAAATCGGATCCAACATATTATTTTTTAAGTTTATTTAAATTATGATTGAGTTTCAAAATTTGTGTTTAAATTTGATTTGATCAATAATTCAATGATGGTCGAACAAACTTTAATTAAATTAAACATAAATTGAATTCGAATAATTTAATATTTTTATATACATTCTGTTATTTTTACACTAATCAAATTGAATTCGAGCCGAGCTGAAAAACTTATTAAACAATAATCGAAGTCAATATGTTTTGAATAGGCCAGATAATTAAATTGCTATCCTAATAAATATCAAATTATTATAATTAAACCCAATTAATTATTTCCAGAAACCCTGCGAGCTGCCCACAGGCAACAACTCTAGAAACAATTACAGTTGGAACTGATAGCTTGGACGTTCAAGAAAGTTGCTTCCAGTCTGCAATGTCGAGTTCCTCTTCATCCCTTCTTCTGCAGAATCTCATTCGGTAATTACTCTTTCTGTGTGTTTTGTATATACGTCTCTGTGTGTGATTAGCTTTATGTTTTAACTTTTCTTGAATTTGCAGATTCTCGGAACCCCTGAAAGAATCACTCTCCCGAACTCCTTACGCTCCGCCGGAATCCTACTCCAATGTCTCCGTCAAATCCCAACTCCAGTCTCTCCTCTCCAACACCACAATTTCCGAGCCCGAAGTTCGAGTCAAAGTTAAAGACTTCGCATTGTGCTGCGCCGCATTAGCTTCCTCTTCAAACTCCACTAGCATACATCTCTCGTGGGTCCCCGACTCGCTTTCGGGTTCCGCGGTCTCCGCTTTCAAAGAATTTGCTCAAGCTTATTATGATGATTTCATGCACTCCAAGTGTTTGATGAAAATTGGTGAATTGGAGTTGGATTTCGGTGGTGTGGTGGAGAGTGGAAAGAAGCTGGTGATCGAATTGATGCCCGAGGTTTTGCCTTTGCTGAAGAGTAACATTAAGGAGAGCGCCATCGATGCTAGTGAAGAGGGTGATGGAATTTCTGCAGCCAGCGCAAGGGCACCGGTGGCTTATGCTATTTTGGCTGCCTATCAGTTCAGATGGTTTGTTACTCAGGTCATTGTGTCTGGTACATTTACGAGTCTTGTTCTTTGTGCAAATTGAAGAAAAGACTTGGTGTTTGAAATTGAAGAAAAGAATTGTGTGTATAATGCTGGAACTTTGTGATGTTGTGTGCTTATTTTAGGTGGATGCTCCATATATAGGGAAGTTGTCCCCTTTGTTGATTCCATGTGCTCTCACAGCTCTTGATCACTGGTCTCCTGAAGTGAAAGTAAGTTGTTCACTAGTATTTATTACTCCCTTCTTTTTTCTGTTAAATTTCTTCTTTGCTGATGTCCACTTGTTGCTTTGACAAAATATGCCCATGCCCTGAACCTGTTATTGTGTGGCCTTTATACTTGTAGTTGTGGTATAAGTATCTGCAATCTTTTCTTTTGCCTCCACGTATCCTTAGGCTTTCTGGCCTTTGCGATTTAACATTTCATGATGCAGTCGAAAGCATTAATAGTTGCATTATTGCCTGAATTTTGTTACCCCTGGCAGTTTCTGTCCTGAACTATGGTAATAATGAGATCCATTTTAGAATCTGGTCAGTGATGCATTTTGAGTTTGCAAGAGTTTGGAGTTTAAACAGAGATCTGTGTTGATCCAATCTTGTATTTTCTCTTTTTCTGTTCCTGTGTTTGGGATTGGAGATGATGGTTATTTATTTGTAGGAAATCCAACCCCCCTTGTTTTTGGATTTTTGTGCCATACATCTTAGACTTGTTGTCCATGTTTGGTTCATGGTTCGACACTCCCCCACCCCACCCACCTGTCCATTCACCCATGCACACCGAACAAAATCAATATTTGGGAACTTCCGTATTGGAAACTAGTATATTTCATGTTGTAGTTTATTTTCCTGTGAAGTACTCTTTGTGGGGGTAATGTAAAGCAATGACATTTTGAAGGGCTAAATAATTGCCATAAAATTCCATTTAGTATCCTATGCTGCCAATGACAATAGAGGAAGAGATTCGTAAATGGATAAAGTGGTTTTATTCTATAAAAGCCGATACTCTGCATTTATAGGTTTCTAGTTTCTTTTTACTTATTTCGGATGTATTGGAGATCCCACTTTTTCTAATGTATTTCTCATGTTGAACACCTCGGAGTTCTATTTATGGATTTAGAGAAGAAATTTTCCTGACGCGTACATGCTAATAAGTACATATGCCAACTATAAACTGGCGAGACTTATTTTTTTAAGTACTAGGGAGGAGTGTCAGGGTGTTTGCCATTGTCAACAACTGGATATGAACACAAATCAGAATCTTTATCTTTTTAACTGTTTAATCATGCCCATCTGCTTCAGCACAAGCTAGATCGGTTTGAATGTTTGTCCCTCCATTTTAAATTTAATGTTTTCACACCTTATAAATTTATACGCACCCAGGCTCCTTCACATCACTGCATGTATTAGAAAGACATCATGTTAATAGTTTCGCTGTTGTATAAACTCACTTTTCTCTTTTCAGGGCCAAGGCATGATAAGCTTTATATATCTTGCGAAAAATATGGATGCTGAAGAGATTGGTGTGTATGCTGATGTTATTCTTGATGCTTGCTGCCAAAATGTTGCTTCTGACGATGAGATATGGCAATATGTGGTGGAGATGTCAGTTCTTCTTGTCACTTTAACTCAGCAAAGAAATCCCCGTAGTTCATGGTACTCATTTGATACTGTGTTTATCCCCTCAACTATATCAAACTGAAGAACTTTTCGATGAGTTTTTTGAGAAAGTTAATTATGTTCTGGACATATTCGTTGAGGACACTTGAGTGTAAAATTGAAAATAGTGGACAAGAATACCTATTTGCAGTGACTTGCAAATCATAAACCGCATGCAATAATTGAAGATTGCTAATTGGATGGTATCTGAACTTTATGTTTTGTGACTTAGCAAAACTGGATAGTCTGCTCTTTAATAATTTTCGGTATCAGTGTACTTGCTGAAAATTTTTAGCAACCTAATGACTCTAGTTTCTAATATATTCTGTTTACATTGTGGGATAAGTGAGCAACAACTTAATATGCTTGTCACCATGGATCCATGCGAACATAAAATCTGAGTTGACATCTCCTTATATGTTTAGAATCTTAACCTCTCCTATTAGCACTCTCATCTATTTGCTTTGCCGTCCGTTCATTAAAGTTGGTATTTATAGGTATGAGAAGCTGCTCAATGAAATGTTAAATCATTTAGAAAGGCAACCAAGAAACAAGCAGCGGCGCATCACATGGCTAACACACTGTGAGCCACTGTTCAGTGGTCTTGGTCTCGTACTGCTTGCCCATTTCAGGCGTCTTTTCCCTCTTTTCTTTAAGTGGATGCATGCGGATGATGATGAAACAGTTTTACTGGTGAGACATTTTCTACTTTTGGAAGCATAATGATCTTAATGTTTTCAAAGATATCAATTTCTTACAGTATTAGTGCTTATGTTTTAACAAAATGATTTTGGGTATTGATTAATCATTATTTTAGCAACGTACAACTCCAACTTAGATCAGCCTCATGATAATTTTGCTTATACTTTAAACTTTATCCAACTTCTCCTGATGAGTTGGTTACTTCATCATTCTGCATCTTGCTGTTTTCCTTTAGATGCTTCAATTTTAATCACAGAAAGTACAAACCCTCCATCCTCTGATAATGGTTCAGGTTCTGGAGCGAATGACAACTGTTGTGAAACTTGCATGGATAAGGAATTCTCTGTACATTGAAAGGTAACTATTATGATCATCTCTACATACCAGAGATATAAAAGAACATCTTGCATGTGGATTGTTTACCAGGAAAAGGTCGAAAGCTTATGTCTTCAAGGAAACAGATAAAACAGGATCCTGTCAAATTATACATTCCAAAACTTTGCAAGTAAAATCTGTAATATACTAATATGCAATAAAATGTGTATTGTAACTATAGAAATTTTGTTTATCCAACTGGCAACTTTTAGATTAGGAAGATAGACTTTCATCAATTTGCTGTGATGCACCACACATTCGAAGTGGGCTTGACATGGACATGCTCGGGATCAAGTGCCCAGCATGGTATGTGTCTGACATAGCAAGTTGGCGATCTAGAAATTAAATAAAAATAGAAAAATTTGATATGGTGCTTGAGACAGTTGATGGCGCTTAAAACATTCTCAGAGGCAATGGAGGCTTTCTCATATTTGTAAAATCTAGAGGTTGTGAAAAAAATAAGATAAAACCAGAAATTTGTAAAACTAAATAAATGACAATGTTTCGTCATGACAATTGACTTTCTCTCTCTTCCTAAACCATTTTGAATTCAGGCCTTCTTTTCTAAAAACATTATTCAGTGATACACATGGTTGACACCTGACATCCTCATTGGTATTGGCATCCTTTTCCTTGTAATTCTGAAGACGTCCCTATCAATCCTTTAAAGATTACCCGTGATTTCATATAACTAGAGATATTTATATTAATAGCTGTACCTATAGGTTTATTGTTTACTATGTCTATTTTTCCCCTGGGTGTTAATGTAACTTAAAAGTGTATAAAGTAAAGTTGGGGTGCATTTCCATCTTGAAAATCATGCAAACGGCTCCTTGGATGATTTGTGAATTTCCTATCATGTTCATCCACATATATTTTGCTATTGGCTCTCAGGTTGGTGGATGAGCTCATCACTCTATACAAGGATGCAGCGCTCAAGGTTGCATGTGAAGATATTAGATCACTCATCCTTCAAATGCTAAAACTGATTCGTGTGTGAGTATAACTCTGTCTTTTAGTATATTATTTATCGGATTATGCGTATCGAGAACTGTTTTCAGGTATCTATGTCATATCTTTCACATGAGTGGTGATGACTTCTATATCTTTATTGAATTTTATAGGTCCCATAGACCACAGTTCAATGCAATGTGGGTCAAGCATAAGGATGATCCAAACTTAACAGCTCTCTTCCCATCCTTGAGTGAGAAAGAAGTATAAGGATGGTCCAAAACTTAAGAGCTCTTGTACCATCCTTGTGTGAAAGAAATCCTGCAATGGTACTGCTGCCTGCCTTTTTCTCCCTCAAAAATAAATTTGAAAAATGATAACTCTTCTCAGAGTTTTAATTTGCATAGTCCATTGAAGTCCCCTTGTTAAGATTTTATTATGTTTAATGGCCATCTTTTAGGACCATACTATCAAAGATATAACTGTTTCGAGGGAACCTAAGCTTGAGTAGAGCATAGATTTTCCTAAGTCCTTTAGTGCTCTGGATTTTGGATGCCGTGTTGCAAGGTTCAGGATTTTGCTGGAGCACCATTTGACCAAAAGTTACACCCAATTTTATGAATCCCCAGCTGAACTCTGGTGTAGATTTTCCTAAAGCCTTAGTGCTTCTGATTTTGGAAGCCATAGAATACCAATTTTGCTGGAATAATCATTCTGAGAGGCCAATGTTGCCCAAACTAATTAACTGGTTTGCTTTGTATTTTGCAGAAGTATAGTGTAAGGCACAGCTTCACCAAAACCTTGTGGCAACTTGCAATGAACCATGTATACCTATTTAAGGAAAAAAAAATACAAAACAAACAGACGAGAAAAGCAAAGTACTATATTTAGGACAGTAAGTAGGATGGCTGCTGCACCAACCTGATGTTTTCATGGATTTGATAGAGTTCAAGGTTCAATCACTTGTTATTGGTACCAAGCAGGTCGAATGCTGATCCCTATTCTCTGACCTTCTAAACTACAGGTTGCTTGAAGATGGACATACTTGAGAAGATATTTCCTCCCAGAGAAAGAGGCTCTTTTGCATTTCTATAGCCACTTCAAAAGTGGTATTTGCTTGCATCCCAAACACCAATATCCCCACTGGTGATTCGACAGCATACGATCACTCAAAACGAGAAGGAAAACGATCTTTAGTTGTGCAGTAACAATCTCTGAATAGTTTTAACATAACGGAGTTCTTCCAGGAGTCGTGTATATTATATATTCATGGAAGTTTGTTGTATAGCATAACAGAACCGGCATTTTATCTTCCGTGCCAATATTTCTTGATGGATTATGCAACTTATTACTCGGTTTCATTTATCATGATCGGCAATTGTGTGGAGCAATAGTGTGGTGTGGCTTCTTGATTGGGACAAGTTCATTGAACGACTCTGCACGAAACTCTCTATTGGAGTTACAACATCCAATTAAGAATTTCCTAATATAATAGTGCAAAATCAATCATTTGAGTTATGGTACCATAGCGATGTGTATTAGGTTGCTTTAGGGATGGTAATCGTGTCGGGCCAATCGGCCCCGATGTCGACCCGCCCTAATGGTCTGGGTTTCGTGCTCCTTAGGCCAGTTCGAGGCATAATTTATTGGACTCGATCGAGTCCGGGGTGGGTTATGAATTTTGTATTGGACTCGCCCTGAGCCCATCGGATTTATTTTTTAGGGTAAATGCAGACAACCCCCCTTCCCCCCTCAATGGTAATGAGGTCATTTGCATATTACCCTTCAACTTTTTGATTTTATTGCATTTTGTATTTTTAGGGGAATAATGATGAAATATTCCGTCCATGTATGTACACCCATTTAAGGGGCATTTTGGGTTCGGTAAAAATTGTAAAGGGTAAATGCAGACAACCCCCAACGTTGGGATCATTTTCACTTTGTCCCTTAATCTTTTTACAAAACAAAAAAATAAAAATAAAAAAAATATGGATAAAAGTTCTAACAAATAAAGAAAAAAGGAGGAAATTTTCAGAAAATTTAATATTTAATTTGCAGATAAATTACTTCATGTTACAAGACAAATATAATGTTCGCACAGATTGAAATACACACATATACTTGATGGTGGTGCCAACAAAAATATCCGATTTTTTTCCTTTATTTTTTGGGTTTGATTTTTTCTCTTTTTATACAATGTAATGTATTTGATTTTGTCATAAGATTATACTTTCTTTTATAATTTTTTTCAATTGAGTTATTGAAATTCAATCTCATTATTTGGGCTGGTAAGTTTTTCTTATGATACATCCATTGAAATTCTATAATGAAATTTTAGCGTCTAAAGATGAAAAAATAATTATTTTTGGATTATTTTTACTGTCAATATCTATACTATTTACTAGATGTGAGGAGTTATTAGTTATTTATTTTATATAATTAAACAAAAATAAAAAATATTAAATTATACACATTTCATGTCTAATATGCTTCAATAGCTAGTATTAATTAAATGAGGGGATTACAATAATTACCTTTTGGTATAAATTTAATATATTGACTAAACTTATACTATAAGTCATTCAAACTAACTTTAATGATATTAGTAATTTTATTTTTGCTCTAACTTATATGATTATTTTTTAAGTAATAATATAATTAGTATGATAATTACAGTAGAGACTGATTCATTGATCGATTCAATTATTTTTTATATAAAAGATATTATTTTTTAGGATAATTTCCCTAAAATTTGGCATAATTACGAATACCCCCCTCAAATTAAAAATAATTATGTAGCCTCTAAATGATGAATAAACATTACTATTTTACCCTTGTTGAATTTTTTAAAAAAAATAAAAAAAATATCTAAAAAATGTAAAAAGATTGAGGGTAGACATAATAAATAATCTAGAGGGAGTATTAGTTCATAAAAATATTTAAAAAAATTATAAATATATATAAAAGGCATAATTTATAATCCAAAAGAATATTTTGATCAGTTTACCAGAAAAATTGAATAAAAACATAACAGAATGGGCTCGTTGTTAAACGGACGTTAATCAGGAGGGTGTAATTTTTCAAACAACCAGGAATTATTTATAATTATGCTAAACCTCAGGAGAGATGATCGTAATTTATCCTATTTTTTATCTTATAAATACACATTTTCAATATTTCAAAAAGTTACATATACAAGTTTACATCTATCACCATTTTTAAGTATCATAATACACTCCCACTAGTAACAATATTACAAATACCTTCTTAGAACAAGTATAAATACCTCTAACCTTTCAGCATCATAACAGAATATGGTACATGCAAGGGAAGAATTTTCTGCACCACACTTCCAAGTTTCAACTCATTACATGCAATCAAACTACAAATACAGGATTATACAAAGATTATATATAGCCTGAGTTGGCCATGTATGTACACATCAGAGACAAAAACTACAACAGTGTTGAATTGTTCATGGGCAAATAATATGCATAACTTGAGTAAAAATCAAAATTTTGCACTTATTGATGCGAAAGAATGAGATTACACTTCGTTTGGCAATAACTTACTCGTCTGAATTGGGTGAATTTCACTGTGATCTTCCATATTGTATTGGAAAAAAGGGTTTGGAAGCTTGAAAACCCGATCGCCTGAGTATCGGCCACTTAGAGCATCCATCTGGCTGCTAATCACAGACGTGATGTGGAAGCCCTCTCGTTGCAGCATTGTCCTTCGTCTTGACAGAAATTCTTGAAAGTCCATTAGCATTTCATCATCTATTCTGAAACAGTAATAGCAAGGTAGATACGAAATTTGGATAAGGTATAAAAATAGTGAATGGTAAACTGAAAGAGAGAGAATAGACCACAAAGTATAAATATACACATCAAACAGCCAAAGGAATTTGTGTACGACCTCCTGTTGCAGAAAATCAGTTTCATCTAGGGAACGCTGTGGGCAGGGTTGATAAGGCACTCGAGGGTACATTTATGTGTTGTATTGCCACAAAGCTGTGAAGTATATAAATTCTATTCGAGCTACATGATCCAGTAATGGGAGTATCATTACTCTTACATGTACTTTGTTTATTTACATGGTTTACAATTAACTTCCAAGTGATCAAGCAGTGAGAATGTTTGTAATATTTTGAAAAGTATTTTCTCAAAGTGAATGAAAATGAATCCAAATGTTGCATAAATTACCTTTCCCAGCAACTCCACAGAATGTCCCTCTTTCTTCTCTTTTGATTCCTATTGCTGTATTCATTATATTACACCTTCCTTCACATTCACACTAAACCAAGGTTGTAAATTTGACGTTATTTACAATATTTTTTAAGATAAAATAACTCTTATGCATTTCAGCTAGAGAAATCTCATAAAACTTATTTTGTTTAAGCTTTTCATTTCAAGAGAAATCTTATAGAAAATTATTGTTTTTCGATTGCTATTATAATGATCAAATGCATGTAATCGCTTGGATGCAGTCCTTTTTTTTGTTAAACAATGGGTAGCTATATTTAGTCTAGCGATTAGAGGTTAAATATTTTGAAACTCTCTTTCCAGGACCTGATCAGCAATCTACCCTTAAGTATTTGAAACTCAAACCAATCTACACACTTTTAGTTTGTTTCACTTTCTTACTCGTTATACAAATTGTCTCAAATTTCAAGGAGAACTAACACATAGGTAGTCTCGAAAGTGAAACAAGATTGCATTATTTCTCATATCAGAGGAAAATAAGTGCATGCTCGATTAGTTTAGCCTGTCAAGAAAGATGATCAATTTTGATTTCTTATGAGCCCTTGTGCCGTTTATAGTAGTATCTTCATCTCCACTTCGACACACATAGAAATGAAAACTCTTGATGTAGTCTACGAGTTTTTTAATGATGTAATCTATAATTTATATTATGAAGTCTAGTAATACAAATTGGTGACCATGAAAATTATACTTGAACACAGTTACCTTGATATCAATTAACTTATCTGCCACACAATCTTAGTACATCTACCTATATTCAGCACTTACTAAATCTCCAGCCTACATCTTTTCAATGTTCATAATCTTAAGAAACAAAGAGATTTAAGATTGTGGTTAATGGGTTTTTCAAAAGATCTTACAGGGGCTAATTCGCTATGGCGCACCCTGCAAAGTTTTAATTAATCATCTGGTGTAGGGTTATAAGGACATCAACAAGCCAGTGATTCCTCGCAGAAATTTCAGATCAATGAAGTAAAATGGGATAGATTTGGAAATGAAATGCTTATTCCCATGTTCATTCCTGATTCTATCGTATGATTAACAGGAATTTTTATTCCTTCAGGAATCCGAATTTCATAAATGAAAGGTATTTTAGACATTTATTCTATTTGTTTCATTCCAACCTTTCATTTCTACTGATCACTTAAATGAATGGAATGAATAAGGCATCTTGATTCAATTCCTTATTCCTTTGCCATACCAAGTGTAGAAAATGTTAGGCTCAATTACCCTTCCTTTTCCATCTCCATTCCATTTTTGAATTCATTCTTTTCCTGTCTCCATTTCATTCTTAAATTCATTATTTTCCACTATCTTCTTCTAAATTCACTCCTTCCAGTCCAAATCCACCCATGCATGTCCAGCAATCCCCTAAGTTACTAAATAATGACAGCAAACAAATTAAAGATGTTAAAGATACTTTATTAAGATAGAAATTGGACAAAGAAAATATCTACGAGATATGTTAATCATGAAATTTTAAAATTCTAGCACTGAAAAGTAAGAATAATTACCTCATGATAAGTGAAGACCAACCATGACATCTCATGGACATAAGATGCTCTACAGTAGTGTTTCTCAGTTTCTCAGGTCTCCTTGAGAACAAAATCAACGGCCATCTGCTGGATTGGAGTTTCAAGCACAACTTCATGGCAAAAATGTGTTTCAAATAATTTGCATCTCTGATGCTTCCATGCAAATTATCTTTCTTGATCCTGCATCACCAAGAAAGAGATAGTTTAGTACTTTTATCAAGCAATTTATGTCTTTAGCTACATGAATCTGGCTATTTATTTTGCCAAATCCAGATTTTATCTGTTAGAGCTCAGTTGATGCTATTCTTCCAACACATTCCAAATCCATGTGCATGTTAGTGTTTTCATGAAAAACAAGCTAAATATGAGTGGATTAAATTGGAGGACACAGTTGGGTTTTGCCAACTGACATCGAGAATCAAACACACTTTCAAAATTCATGATTAATCAAGCTTCAGTTTAAGCTGAAAACAGTAGTTTCATTTGAGCATTGAACTGTGGCCAGTGACCATTCAGAATCATCCAGAAAGCACAAGCTTCATATGATAAATTATGACATTAGCAACATAGGCTATAGAACTTGCTAAGATTAGGAGGAATTACGGATACCTCATGTCATTAACAACCAAAGTTTCTGAACCCAACAAGTCATCGGCATCCATCAGAACAACATCTCGACCATCATTTTGCGGTCTCAAACTGCTAAAGAAGCCCTCAGCAATGCCAACTGTAATATTCAAATCTCTCTTGTATTGTCCTTCTTTGATATACTGTATATTGATATCCTTGCAAATTTCAGGGAAAAGGTCTGCACCTAAGCTGTTCAGCTCTGCATGCAGGGCAAAATTCCTGCAATAATCATAATCATGTGTATTTCTGTACATCTCAAGAACTCCAGAATTCCTACTTTGGCAGGAATTTAACATCACTGTCAATGCAATCAGCAACGAAACTACTGATATCCCAACTGTAACAAGCCCAGAAATAAAGACTGTAGCAGCAGAAGCTGACATGTATATTCCTGCCTCGGTAGTATAATGGCTTCCCATTTCTGTGACAATCCAAGGATAACAATCAATGAATCATTCATGTAAAAAGCTGAAAGTTGACAGAACAAGCATTACTTTAATTGGATGTTAATATCGTTGACATTCACCTGGTGGCAATGGGTTATCATACAGATAATCCATGTATTTTCCCAGTCAGACGGTGAAACTTTTTAGGAGAATCACACACCATATTACTTTTATAAAGAACCTTCGACCCAATTTTGCTACTTTTAAGTTACATACTAAACGTGCAACTTTTTGCTTATATATTCCATTCTTAAAATTTAACATAGGAATCGACTAAGATCAAGCCCTCATGCTCAAATTTCACATTATGAATAATTTTCGGTAATTCTTATAGATTACCGTTTGAATCTCTATTTGCAATAGGCAGACTACTAAAAACCATGATCAAGATATATACCCGAACTTCCTCTGGTCGAAAGACTTTGAGCAGAGTATTCCCGCTCCATTTCATGTCCGTAGGCAGACATTTCCTTGCGATTGCTCTGCAGGTCGTAGGCCTATTTATCCTTATCAAACAACGCACTCATTCCCTTTGAAAACACATATTTCACCTGCATCAGAAAGATGAACAGATTAGCATCAAGCTCTTGTTCTGCATTTTGACGTCGAACAGCACACAGCACTTCTCGGACACATATTACTACTCACCATAAGCTTCATCACAACCCAACCAGCTAAGATTACGAATCTCTACTCCTTTTCACACAACGCGCGCACACACACACACAAGAGGAAAGGAGGGGCACAAGTTACACTTTGCAAATACTATATAATCTTGCTCAGCCAAAACAGTGAATTAGACCCACAAATTATCAGTCGAATACTGAAAGCAAATACCTCCACAGAAAAAATTGACCGAATAACAAAAGAAGTTTCAAGAGCTGATGACTTTCTTGATTGTGAGAAAATCACAGTCAAGATGACAGCTAAGAAAGTCGAGAAGCTTCAAATGCATCAACCAATCAGGCTACATTAAAAGAAAACTTGAACAGTGAGGAACGGATAGATACATGAGAGCGATCGTCGATTTGAATATTCAAATGCTCAAGAGCGAGAAAAGGGGCAGCATCACTACCTGACAATTCGCCATTTTTCGCTGTTGCTTGTACAGATTGGATTCCTGGCATACATTATTGAGCAGCCTCTTTTGGATGGAGGAAATTGGAGATTTATGAAATGAGAGATGAGCAAAAATGAATAATGATTGTGAAAGCAGTGATGTAAATTGAGGGACCCTGCAGATATTCCCGTCCAACTGGATTATCAAGTTGGATAATAACAGCTAACTTTTGGGATGATAATATCTATGGCATGTCACATGGAGAATTCACCCATTTCAACCAATACAAGATTAGGGATTATCTTTTCAATTTTATACTATTTTAAAATTGTAAAATTATGTTTAGTTGGCCATTTTTTCTTTTTTTGAAAGATTAGATCATAAATTTAAGAAAATTCATTCTATCCTGTCTTTTCGTATAAAAAAATATATTGTAAATTAGGGACAATTACACTTCCCGCTTTTGAAACTTGATAGAATTACATGTAGATCTCCTGTAATTTGTAAAATCACATCTAGCACCCATAAAATCTGTTTTTATCTAACATATAAGCTCCTATCTTAGTCTAAATTTATCGAATTTGTTGATATTAACGAATAAAATAAGAAAAAAAAATTTATATCTACCCATGATTGATTTATTACTGATTTATAGTAGGTCAAATAATTTTTTTTATAACCAAATTATCTTCATACGTCTTTCACACGTTAATGCATGTGAGGAGGTAATTTTTCATCGTTATAAGGATAATTTATATTGAAAAAAAAATATTTAATATGCAATAAGCTAGTGATAAGTCGATCGAGGGTAGATATCAATTTTCATTCAATTTTTTTGTTAATATCGACAAATTCAATTAATTTTTGACTGACAGAGAACTTATTTGTTAGATGAAAGTAACCTCAATGATGCTAGATTTAATTCATAAGGCCACATAAAGTTTATGTATAATTACATCAAATTTTAAGAGACGGGAGTGAAATTATCCCTATAAATTATCATATTGTTTCGTGTAAAAAACTGTCACCAATTTGTTCTCAAATGACATTAAATGGACGGTATTTTAAGGTGCATTTGATTTATTTTTCAGAATTTTTAAAATTCCTACAAAGTATCACTGTTGATGACATATAGAATAACGCCTACTTATTATTGCTGTACGAAGAATGATTCTTAATAAATAATTGGGATAATTACGATCACTCTTTTAAAATTTAGTATAATTATATTTAAATTTTTCGTAGTTTGAAAGATTAAATTTAGCACTTTTGAGGTTTGCTTTCGTCTAACAAATAAGTTTATCTGTTAATTAAAATCCATCGAATTTACCGATATTAACTAAAAAATCAGAAAAAAAATATATTTACTCTAAATTGACTTATTACTGACTTATAGCAAGTCCAAATAATATTTTTATGACCAAATTACCATCATACATCTTAGCTCATTAATGCATGTGAGTAGGTATATCTTCACCTTTATAAGGGTAGTTTAGTCACAAAAAATTTATTTGACCTACAATAAATTAGTTTTAAGTCAATCAAGGATAAATATCAACTTTCATTCAATTTTTTTTGTTAATATTAGTAAATTCAGTGAATTTTTGACTAACATAGGGACTTATTTGTTAGACAGAAGCAAACTTCAGGGAGTGCTGAATGTAATTTTTCAATCCACATAAAATCTATGTGTAATTACACCAAATCTCAATGAGGAGAGTGTAATTATCTCTAAATACTTTATTAGTCAAAGTCGTTTGGATTTTTTTTTATAAGCAATTCAAATTTAATAAGATAAGTTATTTTTTATTTTATTTTTATGTTTATTGATATTTTTTTAATTACATTTTTTATTTTTGTAACGTTGTCCCTTGATGTTGTATTTCTTGTATTATTATATTTTAAATTTATTGATATTGAATCATTTTTATACTAATTATTTATTACTATTGTTAATAACGAAATTGATCTATAATTATGCTAGCCATTTTCATTGTCAAGCGTTGTAAATATATTTTAAGCTTATACTTGTCATAATGTTACTCACATTCTTCTTTAATTTCTCACTTTGTAATATTATTGGATATAAATGTTATTTTTTGCAAATTGTATTGTAATTTTTTATTTCATATTGTTGATATCGAAATTTGGAATAAATTGCCAATTAAAAGTAAAAAAAAAAAGTGACAATAAACTGATCCAAATTAAAGTTTATGGTAAATTTGGACTTTACATATAAATTCGCAATAACACCATATTACATTTGAGCTTTATGCATTTTGACGGGTCAATTAAAAATAAATACAAAAATCTTTTTTTATTTTAGATTGGCTAGTTGGGCGAAACCATATTTAAGTACGACCTATAAGAGTTCGATCTATGTAAAGTCCATATTGTTCAAACCCAATAGAAGTGAGCTCAAACTACCTAAGTCGTGCTCGTACCTATAAAAGAGGCATCTACAAAAACTTTAGATACTAACAATCCAAGCGACTCAAATCTAAAGCAAGTCCAGGTTCATGCCTCGGCAAAGCTCTGTAATCGAGAAGGTCCCATGTCTTCTTTGGCATCAAATTGTGAAACTGTTGATGTTATATTTTAAGGTAATTCGTATTTTTCCTTTACATCTCGGAGTTCGATTCAAGAATACGCTTCTAGCTAGGAGTGGGCTTCGAATCGCGTAATGCGGGTTTGAGTAATTTGAGTTGGGTACCCAAATTAATTAACTACCCGATTCTGACTCAAATTTTGATAGGGTACTCAATTTTTAAATTTTATCTTAAATTATGAAGTCATGATTCCAAATTTTCAACTGAACACAAACAAAGAACAAAAACTCAACTTGCCATACAAAGACCACTAAAGCCAAGCCCTCAAACACCAAGAAAATGAAGCTCAATATCCCAAGAGATTGTCGAAATTCTCCAACAAATCATTAGTTACTTCCTCTGAATTCTGTCCCATTCAATTTCATTTGTTTTTGCAAACAAACGGGTTTCCCTTATTTATTTATTTATTAAACATTTCTATTTTCTGAGTTTATAAATTAAAAATATTTCAATTTATTATTAACAAAAAAATAGAAGAGGAGGAAATAATAGAAAAATACTACCTTTTAGATTTTGATAACTTTATTTCATTTTCTTTCTTTGAAATTTTAGGATTTGTGAGAGAAATGTAAGAGAGATTTTTGTTAGAAGAAAAAGAAGAAGAAGAAGAAGAAAGCGTTGAAGTAGGAGAAAAGAGGAAGAATGATAAAACCCTAGTCAAAGACTCTTAGTCGGTCCTTAATTAAATGTATATTTTAATTAAAATTTTTGGATATTCTCTCTGCTAGTTTGGATTGAACTTTCTTATCCGTACCCCAATCCGAAGTTTTAAGTTTGGGTAGCGTCTTTTTTAGAAATAAATTCAAAAAATTCAACCTGAACTCGAATGGGTCGAATCGGGATCCGAAATACCTGGAACCCCCACTCCTACTTCTAGTCTTTGATCAACACTCAAAGAGAAGAATCAGGGGATAATCTTCAATCTCAAAAACTGTAACCTGACTTTAAATTTATAAAAATTTCATTTGTTCATATTTTTCTATTCTCGTAATTATATTTTACAAAATCGAAATTTTTGTAAACAAATTTCTGGCACACCCTGTGGAACATCTTTGTCCCGCATCTTTTTCTCCTATTCAATGTTTACCGTCATCGCATCAAATGCCTTGTGGCACCCAAAAAGAACTAAGTTACCATGACGAGTAGAACATTGTTGACATCATTCCTACTATCGATGATCAATCCTCCATCGAAGCATGACTTTGTACATAACTCTGCTCATTCTGAGATGTCTATTACTACATTATCCGTTTAATAATTATAAGAGATGATCACCAATAATATCGAAGCCCAATATTGTGGCATGCCCAACGTTGGTCTGCGTATTCAAAACCATGTACCTAGGAAATGGATGCCTTAAGGAGATGATGATAGTTACAACAATATACACGAATTTATTAAATGAGGGATAGAATTAAAAATATTATGTATTTTATTTTGCTTAAATCAATAATTTTCACCCAAATCCTAACAGAAGGAGGTCAGGTGTAAAGCGAGAATTTTCGGAGGAGGTGTAAGTGTAGTTTCAAAAAATTTTTAGAAAAAAGTGTAATTTAGCATTTTCAAAAAAGTCTAACTGTAATTAAACCTTACATATATAACCATGTATAAGTGTTTATTTTCTACACAATGTAATTGACATCTTATATTTTTACATATTTGCTAACTTTCACCTTAGAAAAGTACATTTATTATGACAAATAATCGTAACAAAAACATAAGTTGTTATAAATACTAATATGATTGTATATGTAACTAACTCTATATTAAAGACCACAAAAACTACACCAACTCGGTCCAACTTAATTAGACCGCAAAGTGTGATTTTGATGACTGTCGGGCTAGGCTAAACTTTTTTAAAATCATAAATATTAGATTGAGCCAAAAAAATTATCTAAATTAGTCTAACCCACACCTTTTATACGCCTACCGAGCCCTACATACTTCAGTCAAGTTAATCCTTGACGTATTTTATTTCAACACGAAATATTGAATGATTGTCAGGTTTTGCATGGCTTTCCACTGGGCAAAATGCTTTCTTTTCAGTCCATTAAACAGAACGTGGAATACATTTTTAAAAATCGACACCATTTGTTCAATTAAAATATAAAGGATAAATTATATTTTGTCATTCAAATTATATCAAACTTTATATTTTATTATCTAATTTTTGTTTTTGGTTTAATACACCGTCCCAACTTCGGATAGCAAAATATAATTTACCCAAATAAAAAAAGAGGAAAGATAATCCTATAGTTAAATTTTGTAAGGACAAGAGGCAAATGCATTGCACGTGGCCACTTGTAGGGATAGGGAAAAGCTCACTTGAGCTTTGCTGTTTTTGCAGGACAAAATCCTTTTTAAGGCTCATTAAACTGAACTCATAATGTTTTTGGTCTCATCATAGTTTAAAAATTAATTTATTATTTAAATAAAAAATAAAATGTTTCTAATTTTTATTCTTGAAAAAATATTTAATATAATTTATTATAAATATTTTTGAAAATATTTTCAAACCAAATAATAATTCACTTTAAAAATAAAAAAGGTTAAAGTATATCTAAAATACAAATAATTTGATTTAAAAATTAATTTATCATTTATATAAAATAAATTATTTCTAATTATTTTATTTTAAAAAATTAACTTTATTTGTTATAATTATTTTTCAAATTTATTAAGATTTTTTCGAAAGCAAATAATAATTCAAATAAAAAAAAAGTAAAGAGGTTAAAATTTATCTAAAATTACAATTAATTATAATTTAAAAAC
>NC_026148.1:13245939-13271893 GCF_000512975.1 Sesamum indicum | reverse complement strand
TTTCTCTAATATTTTTATTTTAAAATTCTATTTATTTTAATTTATGATTAAAGTTTATTAAAATAATTTTAAACCAAATTATAATTCAAATAAAGATGAGATGTCAACACTTCATATTTGACTCATTGCACCAAAAAAAAAAAAATAAAACTTTGTCCATAGTACTAACCATGGTCAAATAAAGTTAATATAAAAATTTAATTTTCGATCATAATGAATTAATATTTGTTATAATTTTTAATTATAGCTCATGACTTCATTTACAAAATAAACAACTAAAAGTAATTATGCAGTAGTTAATTAATATTACTATAATTTTAATTTTTAATAATAATAGTTGATAATAAAATATCCTTCAAATACTAATAAGAAATATTCAAAAACATTTTCGACTTTATTAAATTTCCGTTGCCGGGAATCGAACCCGGGTCTCCTGGGTGAAAGCCAGACTTCCTAACCGCTGGACGACAACGGATGACATTAACCCGTTGCTTCGCTATTAATAGTTAGAGGTTCCCGGGCTCTATTTGGCCCTCCATGTGCATCATAAGTTCTTCCATGATGAATATTCTGATTTTTGGAGCTTATTTTTCCTTTATAGGTAAAATCAAATATATATATATATTTTGATTGCATGCCATTCATTATATTTAAATTTAAAGGTCAATTTAGTATATCAATAATTCTAAATAAACACGTTTAACCGAGATTAAAAACCACAAATTATTATAAAAATAAATATACACTTTTTTTTCCATTGTTTGGATCTTAACAATTAATCATAACAAGAAGTTATATTTCTTTTAGTGATACTTTTATTTAATTTCAAATAACATATCCATGTATTATTGTTTTCGTGACAGTCCTTTTTAGACTTTTATTGACTTGGACCTGAATAAAATCAAATATATATATATATTTTGATTGCATGCCATTCATTATATTTAAATTTAAAGGTCAATTTAGTATATCAATAATTCTAAATAAACACGTTTAACCGAGATTAAAAACCACAAATTATTATAAAAATAAATATACACTTTTTTTTCCATTGTTTGGATCTTAACAATTAATCATAACAAGAAGTTATATTTCTTTTAGTGATACTTTTATTTAATTTCAAATAACATATCCATGTATTATTGTTTTCGTGACAGTCCTTTTTAGACTTTTATTGACTTGGACCTGAAAGGATTTTTAATGATTTCGAAAATTCTAATCACGTCTTTGATTTCTAGTTGATCCCCAAAATTTTTTGGTAGAGCTCTATTAGACTCCATTCATATTAGAAGAAATATGACTTTTTATTATGATTAATTAGTATGGTTAAAAGTAAAAAAAAATCGACACAGATATTAATTAACCACGGTTGCGCAACGACTATTTAGCCGTCATTTCTGCAAGCTAGCTAAAATATTTGCTATAACAATTACATAGGTAAATTCATAGCGAATGTTGATTAATCGTCGTCAAAACTTAAATTATTATACTGATTTTGTTTAACTATTTTAAATTATAGTAATTTATAATATAAAAAATAATTTTTTTCGAGTGTCGTACAACTCATCAAGACCCCAATCAACAAACATCAAATTCAGTGGCAATCCATAAAACAATCACTTTTATTGAATGATACAGTAACAAAATACATCCTTTTATGATGCTGGAAGCCCCAATTACAATATCATAATAGGTTAATTTTATTTATTATTTTGTATATAAAATTGAGGTTTTTGTTGACTGTTTATTATTTATTTTTTCAAATAGGCAATACCACCTGAGCAATGACTTGACAAAAGAAATTGTATATAAATATGTATATAATTATAAATAAAATTATTATATAATATAAATTAGAAAAAGGGATCGAATGATGTTAAACTAATTTACATTCTTAATAATATATATCGAATTTTAGTTGGCACAAAGGTTGAAGAATTTTTAGAGAAATCTTAGGATCAACGAGAATTGATCTTACAAAACAAAGATTAGTACTCCAATGTTTGAGTCAGTAACAATTTATTAAAAAAGATAAAAAGGAAAACTCAAATTAAAGTGAGAATAATGGTGAAATATGATTTTAAAGTGAAATATATATTCATGTGAAGCGTAAAATATAAGCTTAAAACTGCCTAAAAAGGAGAGAGGGTTGGGAATAAGTGAGAGTTTGAGAGTGAGGATGGATGTTGCTAAATGACTATACAAAACTTCTATTTATAAGCGTTATAAAATAAAAGAATAGAGGAGTTAGTTGTAAGAGTCATGTGTCATTTGAAAACCCTTTGAATCAGTTAACTAACATAAAAATTTGCCGGTGATCATTTGGACTTGGATTGATAAAGATACACTTGATTGCTTAAGTCTTACCAGCTTTATCTAAAAATTCAGAAATCTATTATATGTAGATTACTAGCTCGTTTGGCATCAATTTACTAGTGACGGTCGTCAGCACCAAATTGCTGAATTACAAACAAGATGATGATGAGCACTAACTGCCATATCTCTTGCATTCCATCACCATCAATATTTGAGCCACAAATCTACGAATGATGCAAATCGACCATCACCCCTCCTACTATACATCAGCAATATTCAACCCAATGAGCACGCGCCACGTGTCACGCGCTTATCTCCAACCCCAAGAATCAGTTAAGTGGCTAAGACCCTTTTCAGTTTTTAGCAGAAAACAACTAACTCTCTTCAGCTCTCTTGAAGTTGCATTGATATCAAGCAATCATGGAGAGTACCGGGATTGCTTGCTGCGCCCGTGGAGCGATCCTGCCTAATCTCACTTCCCAGCAGTATCATCCCACCGCACTCGCCTCCCCACGTGCTGGCTCTACGTCGTTTATTAGCCCCAAGGTTTGTTGTTTCTTGATGCTCTGAATCTTAGATCATATAAGATGAAGGTTTGGAATTGGGCACGGAAATAGTTTGGAATAATGGCTTGGAAATGCAATGCAGAGTTTGAAAGCGAGCTCGCTGTTTGGAGAGTCGTTGCGTATTGCTCCAAGATCGTCGTACAAGTCTTCAAAGGCGCCCAAGAGTTCTTCACTTGTAACTAAGTGCGAGATTGGCGACAGCCTGGTTAGTAGCTCGGAATTTGCTCAAGTCAAGAATTGCTTAAATATCATGTAGTTGGATGAATATGTAACGGAAATAAGATGAAGGGTTCTTCTTTTGTTTGTTCGTTCCTGATTGCAGGAGGAATTTCTTACGAAATCAACCACGGATAAGGGACTGATTAGCCTTATGATAAGCATGGGAGAGGCACTGCGAACCATCGCCTTCAAAGTGAGAACGGCTTCTTGTGGAGGAACAGCTTGCGTTAACTCTTTCGGGGACGAGCAACTTGCAGTCGATCTACTTGCTAACAAGCTTTTATTTGAGGTAAGCTCCGTCTATTGTTAAACAGCAGTTCCATCTAAAAATTTAAGCTCGTATAGAGGAGAATCATATAGTATTTTAAGATCTCCAGCATGCCCATCATGTGCAGGAAGTCTTATTTTCTTTGTCAAGAGTTGGACGTGCATCTCTTTTTTTATAAACGGGTGGCGATGAAATTCCAATACATGATCTTTTGTTTGGCCCGACTCTGATATCATGTTGAATGCTATCCAAAAAACGAGTAGCTCCTAAATTAGGTGGTCTTGTGATTGTTTACAGAAAGTTTCACGTTTCGACTCGTCATTGTTTAGGCCTTGCAATATTCTCATGTCTGCAAATACGCTTGCTCCGAGGAGGTCCCTGAGCTGCAAGATATGGGAGGACCAGCGGACGGTACTCTGCAATTAACATAATTCACGTTTATAACTTTCCTCAGAGAACAACAGAATTAATTCTGTGAAAAATTTGAACAGGAGGGTTCAGTGTTGCATTTGATCCGCTTGACGGTTCCAGCATTGTCGACACAAACTTCACCGTGGGAACGATCTTTGGAGTATGGCCTGGAGACAAGCTTACCGGGGTGACTGGAGCTGATCAAGTTGCTGCTGCCATGGGAATTTTCGGACCTCGAACGACGTATGTTCTTGCGCTCAAGGATATTCCTGGAACGCATGAATTCCTACTACTAGATGAAGGTCTCAACACACACCTTTTCAGGCTATGCAATTTTTCTCTTACATTTTCCAGGCTCTCTATCAAAGATAGATATAGCTGCCCCTTTCCTGTTTAATATTTGTTTTTCACTGCCTATCTCTTTTCTTGTACTAGTTGAGCTGGTTATTTAACATGGTATTAGAGTCAGACCAAACGAGATGTCCTATGTTGGAATCTCAGGACAGCCGCTTGTCTATGAGAAAAAGCATTCATATGCAGCGTTTAATAAAAAAACACATACGACCTGCACGTGAGAAGGCGTAATAGAGATGTTAAATATTAAATGATTCTCCTCGCTAACAGTTTAACCTTTCTCTTAATACAGGAAAATGGCAGCATGTCAAAGACACTACATCAATTGGAGAAGGAAAAATGTTTTCCCCTGGAAATTTGAGGGCTACCACAGACAACCCTGAGTATGCCAAGGTCTCATTACAAAACAATGTTCAATCTTTTTATGTTTACACAATGTAGAGACAGTACTGACTGTAGCACTGCCAACACAGTTGATAGACTACTATGTCCGCGAGAAGTACACCTTGCGATACACCGGAGGAATGGTGCCTGATGTTAACCAGGTAACTTTCCGTCCTCTTACACATATATAAAAGTTCAAGTACTAAACGAGCATGTATACAGGCCTAAGAAACGTTATCTTGATGAGTGCCGTTTCGTTGTTGTAGATCATTGTGAAGGAGAAAGGAATATTCACAAATGTGGCATCACCATCTGCCAAAGCCAAGCTAAGGCTGCTATTCGAAGTGGCTCCTTTGGGGTTCTTGATCGAGAAAGCAGGCGGATTCAGCAGCGATGGGGAACGGTCCGTGCTGGACAAAGTGATCAAGAATTTAGACGAGAGGACTCAAGTGGCTTACGGGTCGAAGAACGAGATTATCCGATTCGAAGAAACACTGTATGGATCCTCCAGGCTCAAGGTTGCTCAACCAGTTGGAGCTGCTGCTTGAGCTTAATGTTGATGGGGTATTTTTCTTGTTTTGCAGAACACATTGTTTGTGTGAAGTTGATTATAGATGCAAGAGAATTTATTTCATCTTGTGGGATTTTTCAGAGGGTGTTTAGTTAAGTTTATTTATAAAATGTTATAAACTCATACATCATATAAGATGTTTTTAACATGGTCTAAAGTATTAGCCGATATTCAACATATATGTATTCAAGTGTTGATCCATCCATCGATACCTCAGATTATATGCATCGCTGATAATATCAGATGATACTCCATATTATTGGCCGTTTTGAGTTATCAGTGATAGTATCCTATTATTGCAAATTGTATAAGGATGCGTTTGGAATGATTAATTTGGATTTGGCTAAGAATTTAAAATCAATGGATTTCACATATTTGGAATTTTAAGAAATTTCTGTGCAAGAATTTCAAATTAGTGAAGTGGATTTCACATCCATCATAACTCAGCTTTTAACGGATTAAATAAAGGATTTAGAATGCACTGATTTATTTTATAATCCAAATAAATTATTTTGATATGTCAATTTTAATATTTAATTTATAATTGATTAAAATTATTTATTAACTTCCATCTAACTTCCTACTCCCATATTATCTTTCCCTTTTTTTCTCATACATTATTTTTCACCATTCTTTTATAAATTAATATTAACTTATTATTTTATATATACTTTATTAAATAATAAAAAAAATTCAAATATTTTATTTTAAATGATATTTATAGAAATTGCACATACATAAAGTTTCCAATAAATTACTAGTGTTTAATAAAATGAAAGAAAAGAAAAATTTTGTGGTCTTCTCATAAAAACAAAAAGGTTTAATATACTTTAGCCCTTTCAATTATATCACATGTCCCATTTATCTCCTAAAGTAATGCTTGTAACACTTAATTAACCTCCCGTAAACTATATGTATAAGGAACATATATTTTCAATTTTTTATATTTTAAATCCCAAAATATGCACATATAAGTTTATGAAAAAGATTAATTTTTTTTATTAATATTATTTTCTCGTATTTATTAACTTATGATATCATTTTTAAAAATTTTAAATTTTTTAAATCATCCAACCTACTAGCTCCCTGATTAAGCGTCTCAAGTCCGTGAAATTCTTGGCGGGTCGAGTCTCAAATTTTGACAAACTCATTCCAAATTTGATTCATTGCCATCCCTTTCTTAAAGGGTTGGGACCATTTTCTTGAAAGAAATAAAGTATGACGGCATAAAAATTGGGATAAATTACAACTATTTTTTATGAGGTCTGATATAATTTTAATTATCTTATTATTATTTTAAAAAATTATAAATATTCTCTAATTTAAAAAATTAAGTATGAAGTCTCTAAACGATGAATATAAAATTACTAAATTACCCTTATTTATTTATTTATTCTTTTAAACGTTTGACATTATGTTAAGTTAATGGCATACACAGTAAATAGAAGAACATGTTCGAGAAGCGATGATCGAAAAATATTACAAATTTATCCAATAGTAAGTATCAACATAATAACTACCCATCATCTGGTAATGAATATACTTACACTAGGTTTAGAAGGACAAATTAGTCCATAAAAATATTTTAAAATTTTAAAAAGTAAAATTATAATTAATAATCTAAAAATATATTTTTATCAGTTAATCATAAAAGTTGGATAGAACCCTTATGAAGTTGGTTCATTATTAGACAACTGTTACAATAAAAAAATATTTGTAATTACCAAATAGCGAGAGGTATTTGTTATTATACAAGAACCTCAAGAAAAACAACTGTAATTTACCTAACAATTTGAATTACACAGATTAGGAGCAAAATGCATGCTAAATATACATGATCCAGGTCGTTCAAGTGAGGTCGGATCGGACACTATGTCCTACAAATATCAGGTCGAATGGATTCCTAAACTACTTGGAGATGTGGATCCTGAGAATAAAGAAGATCGTTATGTTTGTTGGGAAGTCCCCAACTAAAACCCTCTGATTCTTAAGTTAATGTAATGTGAGGTCGAAAGCGATCTAGAAGTTGCAATACGGTTGAATAAGTAATAAATACAAAAAGTACCATAAATGTTTTCAAACAGTAGTATTTATAAATCCAAATGTCCATACACAGTAGATCCATATGTCGATATCTCAAAGAATATCTACTGGAAGATTCAACGGTTGATATCTCGAGTTGGATGGCGTGGGTCTGGCCGCTGAAAAAATGCACGAATCCTGTGACATTTTTGTTATTTTCTTACTTTTAGAGAGTATTTTCGCCCAATTGCCCGGTAGAGAGGTAGTATCCCCATTAATACATATTGCGAAAAGTATGAAAAAAGAAATTGGGTTGAGGAGGATGAAGCTGCTCGGCTCTACTCACACAGATGCTGAAATGCCTCCGTGTAGGTGCGTATTATATTTTATTCAATTTGATTCCTAATAAATCAATAATAAATAAATTGAAGTTAAATATAAATTTTTATATAGTTTTTTTAATATTAATAAATACAGTGAATTTTGAGTAACAAAAAAATCTATTTATCAGATAAAAATACACATCAAAAATATTAAATATAATTTTTTAAATTACATGAGGTTAATGTATTAATTACATCAAATATCCAGGGAAGGTGGTGTAATTATCCTTCAAATTTTCTTGTCTTTTTAAAGGTCTATTTGTTAAGCAAAAATAAATATCAAGATACTAAACGTAAGTTTGAGGCCGTTATTCTTTAAATTATCTTCTCTCTATCAGGGATATATTTGTTAGATATAAATAAGCATCAAGGTACTAAATGTAAGTTTTCAAATTATAAGAGGGTTATATATAATTATATTGAATTTCAGGGGAGGACGGCGTAATTATGCCTTAATTTTTTTAAGGGCAAAACACAAACAGGAAAATTCTTAAAAATAATTTGACGCGCCAGATAGGGGTCGAACCTACGACTTTCTGCTTAGGAAACAGACGCTCTATCCACTGAGCTACAGGCGCTTTTGGTGCTTAGTTTTCTGATAGTCATTGATGTATATGGTAATTATATCTACAAATTATTACACCGTTTACCTTATAAGACAAGTACTAATAGTGAAATTACACAAATTATCCCTTCTAGATCTCTTCCAAGGGCTGCGATTGAAATCTCAGTATCATTGGCCTTACCCAACTTTAGACCCTTCTTGAACTTCCTTTTGTATCGGGTTTCTTCTTGAGTTTTATATTTTTTAAGGCATCACAAGAATTATTAAGACCAATTATTTTAAATTTTAATATAAAAAAAGAACTTCATTGTTTTAAAATTAATATTTATTTATTATTTATATTTAACTATAAATTAAATAAATTGTACTTTTTGATCTTATGAAGAAGTTTTTTTCAAAAAAAAAAAATTACTAATAAAAAACTGAGAACGTTTAATAATGTGTTGTACCTTATTATCATTTAATTTATAAACAAATTATAATTACAATTTAATAAACTTTTACATTTTCATATCTTCTATTTTTTATAAAATAAAATTAATTTAAAATAACTTTATTTAAATTAAGACTTAAATAATTAGAGTATGTTCAATTATTTATCAAATCATTAAATATATTAAAGTTTTAAACTTCCTCTTCCTCCAAATTAGGGTTGGCAATCGAGTCGTGTAATGCAACTCGAAATAGTTCAAATAAATTAAAAAATAATTTAATAAACAGCATTAAAAATAGAAGTTGCATTCAGTTTAGTTCTTAAGAGAAGCTGAACAACATCATAAAATGGCCTCTGAATTTTTTTTTTTGGTTTAGGGATTGTTTGTTTAGGGTGATAAGTGAGTGTATAAGAAAAATAAAAATAAAAATTGAATGTATAAGTTTGATTATGAAAAATAGTTGGAAGGAAAGTAAAATTGGATGTACATGAGACTGTATTTTTTATTTTTATTTACTCTTTTACCCACATACATATTTTTTCTTGGACTATAATTTTTTTTAGAAAAGATAATCAAATCGTTTGAAAAACTGCTACGTCATTGATTATTGGTACTAATTTTATTTTATTTAAACTGAATAATTTAGGATAAATACAGAATACTCATTTTAATGAGTATTTTTATTAATAAGAAATATTTTTGTTCTTGTTTAATGGATATTTTTACTAATAAGATTTTTAAATTTTTTATATATTAAAATTATTTTAGTACAATATTAATTTATTTATTTTTTAATATAAAATAAAGGGAAAAATTAGTCCATAAAATTACAAAAAAATAGTATTTTTTCTCAATCTATTTTTCTCGTATCGAGCAAGGGAAAGTATTCGAGATATTCTCCTCTTTCAATGATACTAAACAACTAAAAACTTCATTATTCTTTCCCTCTTCCTTCTCCCTCTTCATTTTTATTTTTCTCTCACTTAGACCAAATCAATTGAAAATTTGAAATTATTATTTTAAATTTGTAAATTATGAATATTTCAATATGCTATTTTAATTATCTAATATAATAAAGAGAAGAAAGAATAAAAATTTCAACTTCGATCAACTAAACAAAAAATACAAAATAAGTCAAATAAAACTAAAAATATAAGAAAATCAAACATTAAACACTAACTTACATATGTTTATTTGTGCTCATTTTTTTTCAAAATATATACCGGGTATTTGATCAGAAGGAAAATCCTACTCAATCAAAAAAAAAAAAAATTAAAAAGACGAGAAATGAAAAATAACCCTAGTCAAATTTTAAACATATATTTATTTTTGTACCTGATTTTAATTTTTTTAAAAAAATTGGGTACCCGAACGAATAGGAATCCTTCCAAAAGTTTAAGCCCCAACATTGGAAAGATAGCTCCCCATACTCCCCTTCTCTCCGCATAAACCCCCAACAAACACACTACTGCGCGCCAGGTAGGGGTCGAACCTACGACTTTCTGCTTAGGAAACAGACGCTCTATCCACTGAGCTACAGGCGCTTTACATCAAAATTAGATCACAAAATAAATATGACGACTTGAAAAAAGTTTTCTTTTTTCTTTTCTTTCTAATGGAAATGATAAGTTATATATTGGTAGATATTTTCAAAAAATTTAAGATTATTAGTATAAATCATTTCACCATTTTTTCCAATTATACATACCTTTACAATTTACGCATACGAAAAGCGAATAAAAACAGTAAATTGCATTTATTTTAAAGCAAACTTGAAAGTGCACAATCATCTCTCTCTGTATATCGTCTCCATCTTTAATTAAAGGATGATAAAGTGTGTTGGGATTAATTGGTTTTGCTTTCTTTTTGTTTCCCCTCTTTTCCCTGAGTTCCCCCCTCTGTTTTATTTAAAGCTGCATTCCAAAATGCAATTTATACAAACACACACAACTTTTTGGGCTCAATTATCACACCATCTTTATCAATTAAAGGAAACAATTATTACAACTACTTTTTGTTTGGGTTTCTCCTCTTTGAGCAAGAAATGTCTTAATAACTATCTTCCTAGTTCTCGTTAAATTTATATTATGACAGACAGTTCTGTATTTTCAAAAAGATATATGTACGATTTTGATATGTAAAGAACTTATACATAATTCAAATTTGGCCCGACTTTCTTACGTGGAAATGTGCTGAACTAGATCCTGTAACAGTCCACCACTAGGAAAATGTGCCAATTTCCTTTTGCAGAGCTTCTTTTTATCTAAATAGTTAATTTCATCAATTAATTATTCAATTTTTAAAAATAATTTAAAGATTTCAACTTATTAATTTTTATACACAATGCGCCCTCAAATATTTAGCTCAAAAGCCCAAGAGCAAGGAGGGGGTCCTCCAACCCAACAATGCAACAAGCATAGCTTGTCCAGACCATGAGCCAAACTCTTTATCTTACAAGACTACAATATCTCTACTAACCTAATAGGTTTAAAAAAAAAGTCCATTTCAACGAGTCTAGTCATCATAAAGCATGGCTGCCACGTCCTATAGGTGTCTGATACATTGAGATATGTTATAGTAAAAATTTTTCAAATAACTCCAAGAGGCCTGACTGGAACATTAGTCTTGCAAGGAACTGCATACCTATATACATAGGGAGATTAGCAATGTTTGGTCAAACAGTTATATTTTTGTCTAGATAAGTCCAAATGTCATAATTCTTCTTCTTTTTTTTTTTTGTTACAAAGCTAACACATGCGGCTATCCAATGGAATCAGATTTGCCACAATTAACCCTCTGATCTTGCTCTATGGACGTTTATAAATTGAGGCATGATGCAGTCATTTCGATAACACAAGTTATCACACTCAAACTCTCATTCTTTCTCATTTTCTAAGCTATTTCAGCATATTTTTGGCACCCCACACAATTTTCTTTACTTCAACATTATTTTGAACCATTATTCTCATTTTGATCCAAATTTTTCATTTATTTTTTATTAAAGAACGTTACTGACTTAAGCATTAGAGTGCTCTCTTATTTTACAAAATTAGTCCTCTAATAATCTTAGCATTTTCGTAAAAGTTCTTCAACCATTATGGTGATGTTGAAATTCGTACGCATCAATACAAATTAACAAAAGTTGACACATTTATTACTAGAAGTAGAATGCAAATGCATAGATGAACAGCAAGGTAGATCAATTTCATTTATGCAATATATAGGACTTGTGAAGAATGTTATTTGATATTAATCAAGTGTAGTTGTGAATACGTGTAGAAAATATGAATTTACGGTAATTGCAAGAACAAGATTTTTATGGTTTTGAAAATTCTTTCATGTTTATAGTTGTTCAAAATCGATATTTGTTTTAGATAATTAAGTATAACTTATAGTAAAGATTGCTCATTAAATACCTATACTAGTGAGAATGTATGTAGAGTATTATAAAATCATAATTTTACTTCTTTTGAGGGCCAGCCCTCGAACCCCTACCTCCGGGCAAGGGGCCCACTCTCTAACAACCCACACCAATTCCATGCGGAGTTGGATTCCTGATCGCTAGACTTGAATATAATGATGGAGCAAACTCCATAACTAATTATTATTATCAAATAAAAATTATGAAATAAATACAAATTAATCATGGTTCCGAACGGTCATTAGCTATTATTTTAAAATAAGGTTAAAACATTCACTATAGCTAAAGCCATGCAAATGCTTTGATTATAGCTAAAAATTATGACAAATATTAATTAATTCTAGTAAATATTTAAGGCTTTTATTTAATTTTATTAACCTGCTTAATAGTATTAATTTACCATAATTCTTAAGTCGTGGTCATTTTTAATATAACAAAAAATCCTTTATATCAATTTTCTTTATAGTGGTCGTAGATGCATCACTTATATAATATAAAACGCCATTTTTATTTTCAAAACAACTGATTTAAAAGGCAAAAGTATTTGATTGTTACAAAGGAATCAAGGTTGGCTACGACCAAGGATATATATATATATATCTCAGTAACAAAATACAGAGTAATAATTTTAAATTTATTACTAAATATATATATTAAGTGATCTATGATAATATTAATATTGTAACAAGATAATTATTAATGACAAAAATTATATATTAAATTATTATTATAGACAATAGTCATAATTTAATGACAACACAAATATATTAATACTCGTGTTTGTTGTCAATACATACGTTTGGTAACCATGCGTATGTTACCCCAAGAAAAAAAATATATAATCTTCTAATATGGTTAATTATTATAGTTGAAAGAATAAATTTTTATCAAATAATGGTCATTCTTCATTATTTCTACAAGTGTAGTTAAAATATTAGCGATGGCCAAAACCATGACAAACATGTTTTGGCCATTGCTGAAAATCATAGCAAATATTGATTAATCGTGGTAAATATTTAATTTTTTGCTTTAATTTTATTTAACTATGATTAATAGTATTGATTTACCATAATTTTTAGTGGTCACTTATAGTGTAGCAAAAACTTATTTTTTTTAATACTGTACTTATTGTTCATGGTGAAAACTTTATGCGCAATTTCCTTGTCACTAATTATCTCTATTAAAACTTTTAAAATTATTAGAGTAATGAAATGAAATGCCTGTCACATAATACATATGATTAATGATAATTTTAAGGGTAAATTTCATTTACAATTCCTTGAAGTTTAGATTTAATTACACAAACATCCCAATTATTTATAAAATTATAAGTATACCCTAATTCAATAGCGACAACTACACAAGCACTCCCTAAAGTACATCATACTAACAACCTCTCAAGGGTGTACCAGTTGTAATTATGCAAAGAGTGGGAGATGCTTTTGTAATTAGACCTAATCGAAGGAGTCTTGATGTAATTTATCCTAATTTAAAAATATCATAACTTCAATTTTTTCCGCTAATATATATATATATATATATATATATATTTGTAGTGGTTTTGAAGTCGCTACAAAAAGGTCGATTATTCCTCACACTATAAATCATCATGACTTAAAAACAGTAGTGTATCAATACTATGGACTACGGTCAGATAAAATCGATATGAAAACTTAAGTTTATGACCATGTGGTTAATCAACATTTGTTATAATTTCACCTACGGCTAAAATATTTGCCAAAGCTTTCAGCTATATCAAATATTCTGATCTCATTTGCTATAATTACCACGGTTAACAGGCGTTGCACTATCGTGGTTAATTAGTATCCATCACGATTTTTTATTTTTAACCATAATAATTAACTATAGTGAAAAATCATATTTCTTGTCATAAGGCTAAATAAATATTTTAAAAATATTGTTAGGTATGCTAGAATAAGGTTTGGCATGTAATTGTATATTTTTCTAATGATAATAGTCCTACATACATCAACATACTTTGTATAAATTAATACTATATATGTTCCCTAAAATACATAACAATCTACTTAATTTAAATTAGAAGTAAATATTATTGGCTTCTTGGTAAGAATCAATAGCTAGGTTTTCTTAGGGTATGGCTGCGCTAGTGTATGGTTCGGTACGTACCATTATAAGAAATACTATTCATGAAATCAATTTTAAAATGTGATATTTTCTATAAGCTAAAAATGAAATTAATTGCAATGAAGTTCGAATATGGAATTTCCCGTCAAATAGATCGACTTCACATATGTAAGTGTAATAGGAAAAATTCTCGTTTTTGAAAATCCACGTTTTTCCAAACCCAAAATATTGACGGAATTGTAGGTCACTACACCAACCCTTTAGGTTCCATTAATATTTTTCTTAAGTTAATATTTTTTATATAATTACTCATTAATTATATTCATTAAATAACTTTTTTTATTCCTTCATTAACCTTAAAAATGAGATAGATTTTGAAATTGTTAGTTACAATCTGCGTTTGTATAATCAATTATGAAATTGTGAATTCAAAAGTCATAATTATTTTTTTTAAATCAATTATTTGAAAATCAACTTTCGCATAATTAATTTTGCGAACCCTAAGGACAAACTAAAACTTAAAAAAGAAAAATAAGAATACTCTATATTTTGTTAGATTAATGTAAACATGTTTGTTTTACATAGGTTATATTAAATACAACCCACTAAAAAAATATGATTTTTTATTATAGTTAATTATCAATTTACTATAGTCAAAAGTCAATGAAAAATATAATTTTTCATTATGGTTAATTACTATAATCAAAAGAAGAAAATCTGCAAATACAAATCAATCACAGCTTCGCGACAGACATTAGCCATTGTTTCTGCAAGTGTGGTCAAAACATTAACGATGGCCAAATATATATATATATATATATATATTGTGTAATTTGTCAAAATTTGATGCCGTAGCCAAATATATATATATATATATATATATATTGTGTAATTTGTCAAAATTTGATGCCGTATATATAGATTTATACTTACAACAAAAGTTCTGAATCGTTGGATTAAAATATATGATGTTTGCCATATATGATCCAACGGGTAACAGTTCATGTGGATATAAACTCATGAGGCTGTTACGGTGTAATTTGATTTAGTTATTGAGACCCCATTAATTAATAATAATGCATTTAATCACCTCTTAATTGCTCTTTTTAATATTGTTGTAGCCCCCAAAATTTTGAGGCTAATTATTGTAGAATCCAATACCAATTTTTAAATAAAAGGAAAAAGTGTATTTGAGTTTGTATACTTTTATACTATAATTTTTATAGAAGTTGAATTTATAAAGTCACATCATTACTTTAACTAAGATAACGAATTGATAGAAAACAATTTATTTTAAAATATATTCTATTTACTAAAATTCAGCGACTTCGAATAACTGATAAAATATGAATTATCTAAAATATCCTTAATAATATATTTGTACCCCCAAAAATAACCATTTCTTTTAATTAATTAGTTCAATGAATAACTTTACATTTATATACACTTAAAGTTATTTATTTTATCGATTCTGATCACTTCTTTCTTATTTTATTAAAAAATTACTTTGCCCGACAAAATGTGAGTTGCCTGAAATACCCTTAATTATATTTTTTTTCCCAACAAATAACCATTTATTTTATTTAATTAGTTCTATAAATAATTTTTTATTTATATACGCTTAAAGCTATTCATTCCATCTGATCAGTTATTTTTTGTTCAATTAAAAAACTGTAATAAAAATTTAAATTAGAGACATAGATTGTGTGTGCTCAGATGTTAATATTAAAAGAGCAGGAAGAATAAAATTAGAGACAAAAAGATACGTATATAAAAGCGTGGAAAAGGAGCAAGAAGTGCATAATCTTTTTAACCCATGTGTGCTGACATGAAAAGCGATTTTGATTTCTCACTATAATTAGAGAGACCAACCATTTACAATTACATCAACTCCAAAATCGCATTAAAAACCATATTCCCCATATATGCGCTTTCATGTCTCCTTTTCTCTTTCTAGTTCTGCACTCTTTCGGATTCATCCACAGCCATCATCACACTGCTGCCTTTCTCAAAGCTTAATTACTTAGTTTTTTTTTTTTTTTTTTGTCTTTTCTCTTCTCCTCAGCCTCAGAAATTATTCAAGAAACAGAGCCATTTTCGCAGCTTTTTCTCCCAAGTAAGTAGTTCAAGTTTTCAGGTGTTTTTGTTGCGAATTCTGCTCTTACTTTGTGTTTAATTTGAAATTCTTGATCTGGGCTGTGCTTAAATTCCTTTGTTTTATTCTGCAAATCATGTTGTTTGAAGATTCCGAAAAGGTAACTAAAGTCGTGTTCTTCGATTCTTCAAAGTTGGAGAAAAGATGTATAGTGTCTCACAGTAAATGATTCTGATTATGTGCTTTTTGGTAGCTTAAGTCGTGGTTTCATATTATACCTGCATATATATTCATGATCAGGTTGGTATAATCAGGAGATGGAAACGTTGTGTCCGAGTTCAGGGTGGATGATCCACCAGGGCCACAGCACGACATGGACGAAAGAGGAGAACAAGAAGTTCGAAAGCGCTTTAGCGATTTTCGATGAGAAAACTCCCAACAGATGGTTTAAGGTGGCTGCAATGATCCCTGGAAAGTCGGTTTACGATGTGATCAATCAGTACAGGGAATTAGTGGCAGATGTTAGTGATATAGAGGCAGGTTTGGTCCCAATTCCCGGCTACTTGGCTTCGTCGTTTACGTTGGAATTGGCGGATCATCGCGGTTTTGATGTGTATAGGAAGAGGGCCGGCAGGCCCTGTGATCACGAACGGAAGAAGGGCGTGCCTTGGACAGAAGATGAACACAGGTTGAATTTTCTTCCAAATTATGCTAAACTTATTTAAAACATTTTATAAATTTATTTTTTTTTTATTTATAAGACATTGGATCTTATTAAATAGAAATTATTAAAGTATTTGGATATGAAAAGATTATGGAGCTCGTAAGATTTAATAATGACAAATTTGTAATTTAGATGGTCAATATTGCAGGAGTTTTCTTAACATATTTTTGTTAATTGTTCAAGTTAATTTTGATGAGCGAAAGTTGATTTGTTTTTATCCGCTTGTGTTAGATGCAATAAACCAATATTTAGATGGTGTCTGTCGGGCTAAACTCATTTAGGACATCTTATAAACAAATACATTTTATAAGAATGTTTTGTAGTTCATGATAAGTTACTTGTTATTTTCCAAGTAAACTCTTAATCAATTTTGATAGAATAAGATTATAGAGTTTATAAGTTACTGGTAACGACAATCTTGTCATTAATATGATCAAAATTGAAGCTGTTCGTTAAAATCTTAAAAATAAGTTGTTAATTTCGTTTTCATATAAGCTCGTATCATCTTACATTTGGACCTATAAACACTTTCTTCGAAAGTGTAACCAGACATTTTTCGACATCCTATAAGCTCACTCAAACGCTGCCTTAGTCGGTGTCTTATGTTTTTTTGTTCTGCTTGTAAAGCTAGTGCCTACATCTGAATTGGTTGAAATTTCTCTGCATCTATGAAGTTTCAATTGATTGATGAAATAATCTCCGAGAAAATTTTCCAGGTGATGTATGTTTTTGATTTATTGACATTTCGTGTTCAAGAAACGCAGACGTTTC
Source organism: Sesamum indicum (assembly GCF_000512975.1). Taxonomy (NCBI): domain Eukaryota; kingdom Viridiplantae; phylum Streptophyta; class Magnoliopsida; order Lamiales; family Pedaliaceae; genus Sesamum; species Sesamum indicum. The sequence continues at coordinate 13,254,283 of NC_026148.1, read as the reverse complement.
CTATTAGGACTTGAGAAGCACGGAAAAGGGGACTGGCGGAACATTTCCAGGAACTTTGTGATCTCCAAAACCCCGACACAAGTTGCTAGCCACGCGCAGAAGTACTACCTAAGGCAGCTCTCGGGAGGCAAAGACAAGAAGAGGCCTAGCATTCATGACATAACGACAGTCAGTCTCACCGGCACTCCTCCAACAGAGAGCGACAGATCTCCTCCTTTGGAGAAATCTAACGTTGGACTTATCACATCCGACCATAACCCCACAAGTGCTCCAAAGGTAGTATTGGACTGGAATCACAACAACAACGACGAAGCCCTCATGGTGTTTAACCCGTCTTGTGTCGACCCTTTCGCTGCACATCCGCACGACATTGCCACACATAGTCGTTATGTCGTTAGCAATGTTGGTTCTGGTCCAGGTTTCTGCATGCAGTTGCCAAGATTTCATGCCTGAGGAAACAACTTATGTTAAGGACGTTGGGCTGGAAATCCTGATGTTGTGGTTACTGGTCAGAAAGTGACTGTGCCTGTGTGCTTCATGAACCAATATATGCTAAATATGCATCTTTATGGGAAGTTAATGAATCTTTATGCAGTTTCACGTTTCTATTTGAATTAAAATACATATATTATGTGTATGAAAATTATATTATTTATTTTATTTAAGAAATAATTTATATATATATATATCATGTGTATGTTAATTAAAATAAAAAATACAATATAATTTAAAATAAAAAATTCGATGTCCTTGTTATATAAGTTCACCAAATGAATAGTCATGAAACTGTGTATCAATGTTGTAGTAAATTAATACGTACTGCAAGAAAAGACATAATGAATTTATTTATTTATCTTTTTGTGTATTTGGGGCATATATATATCTCAAAAAAAAATTTAATAAGGGTGATTTAAAATAAGGATTAATTACACTTAAATCTTCTCTATAAATATTAAATTATATTTCTTCCCAAAAAATTTTAAAATTGCACTTATACTCCCTTTAAAAATTCCCTATTTACACATGAACCACTTCCATCAGGATTTGAAAGGAAAATGCTACATAAGAAAAAAAAAAGGAAATTACATAAATGCCCTTCATTTAGTATTTCTATGTAAATTAATTTTTGTCATTATAAAGAGATAAACATAATATATATATATATATATATATATGGAGTGAGATTAACATCATTAAATTTTCTCTTCATAAGTACAAAATTATTACATAAAAATATTAAATGAGGGGTAAAATTAAAAATTTATGCAATATTTTGTTAACGTCAGTATTTCTCGTTCAAATTCTAACAAAAAGAGTCAAGTGTAAATAGTAAATTTCTGAAGGGAGTGCAAGTGTCATTTCAAAGTTCTTATTGAGAAAAATATAATTTCTCATTTTTAGAAGAAATCTATGTGTAATTAATCCTCGAAACAACTCAAACTACATAATTATATACGCCAGTTTTTCCTTTATAGTAAGATTGAGATTATGAAATTCTTTAATTAATAAAACGTCTTGAATAATTAAACACCCGCCTTTGTATTCATATTATTCTGCTTTAATATTAATTTTTTTTATTAAATATATACCTTAATTTTGAATTCTTAATTATATTTAATTTTGAGTTTAATGTAATTTATCCTCTCTAAAAAATAGCAAAATACTTTTCTGTATTTTTCAAAAGAAGCAATACTCTTTGTTGTTTAATCTAAAAAAATACAGAGATGTATTTTGCTATTTTCTTATAGGAGGACAATTTATACATTTATAATATCACAGAAAAATTGAGCATTTATCCCGTTTAATCTTCGATATCTTGATGCACCACAAAATAAATCAATCTTTTTTTTATTTTTTGGCATAATACTATGAGCCAATTAAGTTGCCAAGCCATATCTAAGAAACACTAGAAGAAATGTAACTAAAAATAAATAGTCGAACTAAATAGTTATTTATCATGGTTACGCAATAGCTGTTGATTGTAATTTTTACAAATATAGCGAGAATATTTATCATGGCTCATAATCATAGTAAAAAATATTTTCTATAATGGTGGATAAATTAAATTGTCATATCAACTTTATCTTGTCATGATTAATAATAATTAATTAGGGCATATAGCTATTCAAAGTATAGATAATAATACTTTTTTTCAAATGGGATGTGGATGAATCTCTTATATATAGATATATATATAATTACATGTATTATTTTCCTCAGCCCCTTTCCACTGAATGCATAGCTGCTACATTATACATCACAATAATTTAATTAAAATAATTGATTGAATATGGGCAATTTGATCTAAGGATGATCACATCGCATTGTACAGTCTGAGTCTGAATTCCACTAACTTGAAGCATCTTTACCTTTAATTTTTTATCACATTTTATCTTTATTTTTTTTTGGTTGTTGATTGGAAATGTTGTAATGTTTTTTAGGACATGCCATGTCTTTTCACATTGATTGGTCAAAGGTGGCATATTCCACATGAGAATAGTGTGTGGCTTCTTTCCAAAGTCTCCTAAGATATCATAGTTTTTTAGATTCTTATTTCTCTCTCTCTCTCTCCCTTTTTTTTTTTTTTTTTTTTTCTCAAGTAAATATCAAAATGATTTTATCATGTTCTTGAATTAATTAGAATTCGTGTGGTCATCATCTGCACATGTTAAAAAAAATATAACTTTTTAGCATAGTTAATGATCATTATTAAAAATAAAAATTTATAAAAAAAATATTAATTAATTACAGTGGTGCAATGATTATTTTGTTGTCATTTTTTCATATAAAATCGAAATATTAGTAATAGCTAAAAAAATATGATAAGTATTATAGTCATGACTAAAATTATGGGAAATTTTGATAAATTGTGATTAAAATTTAAATTTTTATATTAATTTAATTTAATCATTATAAATAATACTAATTTATTATAATTTTAAGATATAGTCATTTATACCGTAAAAAATAATACAATTTTTTGCAGGAACATGAGGGCCTCTGTCATTTTTCCTAGCACCCAAATTTCGGGAGAGTTTTGAGCAGGGTGTCCTTTACTTTAGTGGTTGAAATAATTAGATGATTAATAAATGTGTCATTAAGAGGGCGTTTGGCTAAGGTTATTTAAAAGGTTTTATAGCTCATATATCTTATAAAATAATTTTAGAGCTTATAAAATATTCCATCGCGTTAGGATAAAATAAAATTATAAATTTTATAAAATATTAATAATGATGAATTTATAAATAATTTGTTAAGATCTTATTTATAAGTTGGCAATTTTTTATATTTTTAATGTTTTTAAAGAGCTTATAAGCTATTTTCCTAAAAAAAATTCCAAACTCTTTGTAATATTTTATATAGGGGAAAAAATATTTTTCAACCCGGAACTTAGGGCCTTTTCATTTTTTGTCCCATTGATTAGGAATTCTCACTTTTAATCCTACAATTTAAAAAAACAAAAAAAAAATAGCATTTTTAGTCCCATGGTATCTTATTTTGTTAAATATTTAATAGAAAAGGCTATATGACCATTAAGTACATGGGACCAAAAGTGTTATTTTTTAAAATCATGGGATCAAATGTGTAAATGCCATAACAGTCACGTACTGAGCACATGGCATTTTTCATAAAAATATCTAACGAAAATATGCTATAGGACCAAAAGTATTACTTTTTAAAAGTTACGGGATCAAAAGTGATATTCTCATAATCAATGGGACTAAAAGTGAAAAGGCCCTAAATTACAGGACGAAAAGTGTTATGTCCTCTCTTATATATAAGCTTTCAAATATTTTATAAAATATTTTAAAAAACTTATAAGCTCACCCAAACACCCTCTCATGGAACTCTACTGTTTAGGATATGTAATATTTTATTTACTTGAATATATTAAAATTAGTGCTATGTAATAATTCATTTACCTTGATGGTGATAAATATTAGAAGCATAATATCAAGCTTGTCCTTAAAGAAATAGCCAAAGTAATTTCCTGTTATTTTTAAGGACAAAAATGTCATTTAGCTATTATTCCACGAGGTAGACCAACTAAGAGTCGACGTCCTAGTGACAATTTATTCATTACTAGTCCATTTTTCAATCGGACTTTAAAATATAAATCTAACTTATTTGAAATGAGATAAATAAAATATTGGAACGAATGACATGTGATATTGGTTTTATTTAATTTTTAATTTTTGAATAAAGTAAAAATAATTTGATTATACATATTTTAGTTGAAAATATTTTGCTATCATTCTGATTCTTCAATCATTAAGTTTCTACGTATTTACATACTTATAAGTTTTTCAGTCATAAATTTCATAAATTAATAATATATTTTTTTTAAAAAAATATTTTGATATGACATCACTGGCAATCATAAATCAATAAAAAATATATATATTGATTTTATTTAAATAAAAAATATATTTGATTTGACACCACTGATAATAAAAAATAAAACCATTATCTTCATCAAACAATAACAATAAAAAACACAATCACTCTGCTAAAAATTGATTATTCCTTACACTATAATTATTCACTACGGCTATAAAATTATAGGAAATCAATGTTATCTATCGTGGCGAGACAAAATCAATGTGAAAATTTAAATTTTGACCATGATTAATCAACATTTATTATGATTTTATTTATAACCAAAATATTTGTCATAATTTTTAGATATAGCAAATATCTCGGCCTCACTTGTACAAACAACGATTAATAGCTATTATGTAGTCGTGGTTAATTAGTATTCACTTTTTTTTTTTTTTTACTCTTATCCATAATAATTAATCATAACAAAATATAATATTTCTTCTAGTGAATTTTATCAATTAATCCCAATATATTCTCATTTTTACGCTAAAAATCTATACATACACAATTGAAAACACACATTTCTCACTTAAAATTAAAAAATAGAACAAAAGAAAACATGGGATTAACTTTCCATGCATATGCTAATTATCTTGCATATTAACTCCTGGTCGCAACTTTTGGAGCACTCTCATCTCTTTTTGTCTTGTGAACACGCTTGGCCTGAATCTCAATTTCGTGCAAACATATATATTACTTTGATGCTCATCCTTTAACTATCTTTGCTCCACTATTTTGATGAGAGAGCTGAGGTCTCATGTGGCAAATGTACAGTTAGTTCCTCTCTCATTTTATCGTATTATAATTATTGGTGGTGCACCTTTTTTTGTGACAATTGCTGAATTGTTTGTATAGCTTGAATTGAAGATGTTAATTGGAATCGATGATTCGAGTATAGTGGCAGAAAATTTGTGACACATTGGATCATCGTCTCTAACTATGTCTTCCATCTTAGCACGTCTCATTTTTGCAAGAAAATAGTATTCCTTATTTATGCCTTTGTGATTTTCTATAAGGGAGTAGTACCCTTTTGTTTATACTTTTGGTGAATATTTATAAGGGAGTAGTACTCATTTTCTACAGCTTCTTAAAAATGATAGGGAGTCAATACTCCCCATTATAAATTTGCTCACTTTTTGATCTTAATAAAGAAGGGCTGAAGACTCCAAAAATTTTTCCAGGATGGTTTAATAAAAAATAAAAATTCTTATTAAGGCTGTCAAATTTATGTGTAGACAAAAAGGTAGATTTGATTAGGATTAGGATTAGGGTTTAGGGAAAGCCTCCATTCAAAATCACTGCAAAAGTGATTTGACTGCTCCACATTGGATCCATCAAATCCCACTTCTAATATCTATATATATTAGTCGATAAAAATCATATATATTTTTTTCAAAAATATTTTAAAATTACGTTCATCACTTCCTCCAAAAGTTCTTTATTTATACTTGAACTTTTTTCGTTAAGATTAGAATAAAAAATACTTACATTAATAAAAAAATTACATAAATTTTTAATTTTGCCCCTCATTTAATATTTTTATGTATAATTTTATACTTATAAAGGTATAAATATAATATATATATATATATAAAGAGAGAGTGAGATTAACATCATTATACCTTTTTTTTTATAAGTACAAATTATTACATGAGATTATTAAATGAAGTATCAAATTAAAAACTTATGTAAATTTTTGTTAATATCAGTATTTTTTATCGAAATCCTAATAAAAGGAGATTAGGTATAAATAATAAATTTTTAAATGGGGGTGTAAATATAATTTTGAAATTTTTTTAAGAGAAAATGTAATTTCATATAAGTGTAATTATATATATTATTAAATGAATTAAAGAAGAAAGAAAATCCAAGAGCAAAAGGCAAAGTTGGAAAGAGACATGTATTGTGGGTTTCTTTAATTACTAATAGCTAATCATGTGGTTCACAAGGGGCGTTGTGAGAGCAAGTGGATGAGCAAATTAATCCACACTACTCCAAACACAAGTAAACAAATCGTGCTTCTCTTTTATAAAAACAATCAAATAAATCGTGCTTCCCAACTATGCAGGAACCTACTGTAAGCGTAAATATCACTTTTGGTCTTTCAACTGTACCACTTATTTAAATTTAGTTTTTTGTGTTTCCTCCTAATTAAATTTAGTTCTTTAAATTTAAAGATTCCATCTACTTTGATCCCTTTTGTTATCTATCCATTAATTTTAATGAATTTGCAAAAGAAAATAATTTAAAAAAAAAGTTTTCTACTGTCGAAAGCATCCAAATCCGCACCCTTGATTCAAGGAATACGTCGCTTGATTATTTATTAAATGAAATGTTATTTATCTATAACAGTAAAGCTAAAAATATGTTAAAAAAACGTTCAAAATTATGCTGAAAACTCTCAAAATCAACCAACATCAATTATTCTAATAGCCATCTCAAATTTCTTTAAATTTTTATACATCCTGATAACAGAAAAATTAAGATATAATCAACCAAAGTAACACAAACGCCAAATAATATAACAGATCATAACACATAAAAAAATACATTAGAAAAAAAAAGACAAAATCATAAAAAAAAAATAATTAGTTGGATTAATTGAACATTCTATTTACAGGGTTTTATATACATTTATGCAATTGTAGCAATTGATAAATGTGTATTATATGACAAGTCAATCGTGTATTGCTCCACCAATTGCTCCCTCCCCCCCCACCACCTTCTCTACTTTGAATCCAGCGATTACACCAAACCACAGGCGAGAGTTGGCTTCTCGTCAATTTGGGATTAAGAGCTCGATCAAAATGCTAAGTCAATATAGGAAGCTGCTGAAGCCAAGGAGAAAAACTAGCCAAAATCATGCATATATTGGTAGAAAAATATGCAAAATACATAATTTGATGGGCTAAAATAAACACGACAGATGCATACAGACCGAAAGCAAGCGAAATCAATTTTCACCTTATACAAACACCATATAGGTCAACTAGAGTGTCATATGCCTATGAGATACAAAATGATGGATATGACCGGTCAATTGGAATGGTCCAAAGGCACTTTTCGAGAAGTGACGCCGGACATCAATTCGTGAAGGTGGCTTGAAGTCATGAAATCTAAAATAGACTTTATGAATTCGAATAAGGTTTGGACCTTGATAGACCCAACTAAATGTGTAAAACCTATTGGGTTGAAATAGATATATAAAAAGAAATTTAGAGGTGATAGTGAGGTTGCGACCTTCAAGGCCCGGCTAGTGACGAAGGGCTATACTCACAGACCAATGTGGGCTTTGGACAATAGCTTCAAATCTTTTAGTCTAATTTACATTGGAATTCGGACAGTAGTTGGGACATCAACTCATAAATCTGCCAAGTTCTCTCATAGAAAAATTTGCTGTAAATAATGTAAGGTAGCCACAACAAAATAAGCAACGTTGTGCGGTCTCGATATTTTTATAATAATATTGCGATTTTGATTTTTTTAAGCTATTTTTAAATTGAATTATCATTGATTATTCTATAAAATAATTTTTAAATTACCACTTTAAAAATTAAAAAAAATACAATTTCAGATGGTTTGGTAGTTTCTAGTTAATAATATTTTTCCTTAACAATTAAAAAATTAGTGAAAAACAGTATTTAGTTAAAATTAAGTTAATTTTGATGGAGCATGGTTTTGGTATATATAAATAAAAGAAGCAACATGGAGAGAAGTTGATGACTAGTGTTCAACTTTGACATAGATGTAGATATATCCATAGCTAAGAAGATGTTTCCTCTTCTGAGGAGCTCAACATACAATAAGTCAAATGTACTAATCTCATTTTAAAATTTCCACACTACAATTCAATATAAAATAAATTATAGAGTTTATATAAATCATATTAAAATTAGTAAAATAAATTATTTATTTATTAAAAATATTTTAAATTATTAAATTAATTTTATTAAAAAATTAT
>NC_026148.1:13213551-13245625 GCF_000512975.1 Sesamum indicum | reverse complement strand
TTTAATTTAAATTTATTAATATATTAATTAAATAATTTAATATTTTAATTATTAAAGACATAATTTCATATAGAGATTCAATAAAAAAAGTTAATAAAATAACTTAAATTTAAATTAAAAATTGATATTAAAAAATATAGAGGGGCATATTATTCATTTTTATAAATATTACTTTGACACCCCTTCTATCTTTTGGTATTTACAGAAACACCTCTTAGGGCATTTTTATCATTGAAAATTTAAAGCAAAGTTTAACCAGGTTAATAGGGATATTTTTGGATTTTAAAGATTGTCAGGAGTGGTTTTTATAATTTTTAAAAAGACAAGAATAATTTGCATAAAAAGAAAATCTATACAAGATTAACAACACATATTTTTCAGCTGAAAAATCGAAATCTGAAAATAAAAACACAAAGAAACTGGTAAAACTAAAATAAGATAAGATTGAAATCCCTAACATTATTGCAATCAGTCCAAAACACCAACATACTTATAACTATAGAAACATCCCTTCTTAATGAAAACGCTAACTTTAATTAAGGGATAATTACACTCTCTTCTCCTGAAGTTCGATGTAATTATATATAAATTTTTTATGATTTAAAAAATTACATCTAGCACCCATAAAGTTTATTTTTATCTAACAAATAAGTCTTTCCATTAGTCAAAATTCACTGAAATTGTTGATATTAATAAAAGAAATTGAATGAAAATTAATATTTAACCTTAATTGACTTAAAACTGACTTATTGCAAGTAAAATAATTTTTTTGAACTAACTACCATTGTAACAGTCAAGATATACTCCCTTACATGCATTAAAGCGTACAGACGTATAAGGGTAATTTAGTCATAAAAATATTTTTTTTAACCTGCTATAGGTTAGTAATAAGTCAATCGGGAGCAAATATAAAAAAAAATTTCAATTTTTTGTTAATATTTTTAAATTTAGTGAATTTTGACTAACGAAAAGACTTATTTTGTTATATAGAAGTAAATTTCGGAAATACTAGATATAATTTTTCAAATTATAAAAAATTTACATATAACTATATTAAATTTCAAAAGAGGAGAATATAATTATCTCAATAAATAAAGGAATTTTGTTTAGAAGCCACTCGGCGATTATTGGGACTCTCAATATACTCATCAAATTGTCGCTTCACATGCAGAATGATGAACTCTACACTATTCCCCAGGCTGTTTGCAAAAACTTAAATTAAGTAATTTTTGAAATATAGTTTAAATTAAGTCAAACGAAAGTGATTGATCACAAATAGATAGAATAGCAGCAAATAGCATCTTTCTAGCATGCATATTCGTGGAACTTAATCTCATTTAGAAAACCTGCCCCTTGATGACAAAGTAATCATAGCCGAAAGGCCCTTTTGTTCCTATCACTTTGCTATACTCCTCTACACCTATCTTATGAAATCCGTGCCGGCTTCCTACGATCCAGCCTTCTCCGGGGCCGATGCTTCTCACATTCATCACGCGTTCATCCGGGTAAAATATAATTTCTGGTTACGCTCCCATTGAAAAATTAAATTAAAATTTAAAATAAACTAAACGTTGTAAGTTAGTGAGGATATACTTACCACAGCTTACGACATTTTTGTAAATGAGTTGCAGGTTTTCGTGACTTTTTTACCGAAACTATTCTTTGTATATTTCAAAAATATCAAATTCCAATAATGGTTAAATTCTACCTACCTATGAGGACGATTAGAATTTTTTTCATCACATCTCCTAATTTTTGATATAAGTACAAATATATTCTCCTTGTTTGAAAAATTATAAACATCATATTGATGTTAACGTTAGTCTAACATCGAGCCTGTTCTTTTAATCTCCATTAGATTTTTATCTAATTTTTGTAAACTGACCAAAATACCCGTTGTAAAGTATTTCAAAAACCTTGAGTAGAATTTGAAGCAGAAGGGAGGGAGAAAGAACAAACACAGAAAAATCACTCAACATAAACAGTCAAGGGATGAAGGAATAAGTAACATTGCCAATAGTAAAAACGAAAATGATCAATATAGGAACAGAAAGCCACTCAATGAGGTATTTACAGTTAAGAGTAAGTCGGTAACATTCTGCTTGAGCTACATGAATTGAGAATACTGCAAATAATGAAGGTTATTCGTCCCGTCGGTAAAGTACCATAGCAAGAGTAGCTTCTCATAGAACAAAAAAAGTACAAAACTCATTACATGAAAATCTCTAGATACAAAACCAAGACTAGTGTCAAACTGTGGAAGAGGCTCTCACCAAGACCTGATGGAAATGAAGAGGAAAAGACGGCAACGTGTTAATACTTATGAACAAGGCACCTAAACAAGAGTATGCAACAACAACAACAAAAGGTTATATACAGTTTTATCAGTTAAATAAGAATGTTTGGGTCCAAAGGCCTGACGGTAGGCGGAAAATCTGTTCTTTGCCCTGCAAGTGAATAATATGCTAGAATGTGGGCTGGATGCTCAACAATTATTTGTCCACCATCCTGGTCCTCAACACAAACTTGTCTTGCAGGTATCAACTCGATATTCCAGTTTGGTCGCACCATAATTAAGAGATCTCGACCATTCCCGGATGCCCTATATCCTTGAACCCACAAATACCTTAGTGCAGTCAACCGCAGAGCAGCCATGGCCAGTGCACGTTCACTGAAACAGCAGCCTCTCATTTCTAGCTTTTGCAAGCTAGGGCACCCTCTTGAGAACTCCAGAAGGCCTTCATCAGACTCGCCAACATACCCAAGAAGCATCCATCTTACATTTGGGCTATACCGCCCTATGTAACTGAGACCCACATCAGTGAGGCCTCCGGGCCGGAGATACAGAGCAAACCTCCTAAGTTTATGGCAACCCATTAAAAGAGATCGAACGCCATTGTCAAGTGGCAAATCTGTGATTCTTTCCTCTCTGTCGAGTAAGACCAACCGAAAGTCGCATAGGTTTTTTGAGTAAGTGCCCATACATTCCAAGGACGCATTTGTAATATCAGACACATAGACAGCCAAGTATTCCAGCTCAAGGCATCCTTGAGCCAAAGCAATTAATCCTCTCTGTGAGACCACACCTTCTACGTCTTCCATGTCTTGCTCATCAGCTCCACGCTCTATCCTAAGTCTTTTCATTCTCTTGCAGTATTGAGCAAGAACTTCCAATCCTCTATCTCCAATAACATTTCTTGTCTGTTCCACATATGGAAATATAGTTGTAGTCACAGACTTAGCATTGCAATTTATATATATCAACTAAAACAGAAAATGTAACATTAAACAAAAAGTCAAAAGAGTCCGTATCCTCTTATCCATTCATTTCTATAGATACAACATTACACCGAAAACAAAAAGGACCTTAATATTGCTATTTGATTTACCTAAAACAACTAGAACCCAAAAGTTGGGATTAGTCAGTGCAAGAAGCCAAATGTCCACTATTTTGGTTTGGCAATATGTTAGCATAAATGATAATAGAATCAGAACTTCCACCCAGGGGTACTCGCAAATATTTCATTTTCAAGAAAATCAGTTGTGAGCTGTCTTCTGAAGGAAAACCATACCTCCCAACTCAACTCCCCAAATTAACAAAAGAGGAAATGAAATGCTACTAAATGAGGACCAGCACCATGAATCAGATAAAAATTAGGAACGAAATGAAAGGGACAACTGGGAATATAAGTAGAGAGAAATCTGGGAAAAAACCATCAGTGCTCATCCTTCTGGATTAAAAGAAAGATGTTCTCTTCCAGTTCAAAGCAAAAAAAATAGCATATAAATTTTCTTTTTTTCCCAGTCACTTCTTGGTCTTAAAATAGCAGTCTCATAGAAGACAAGCTCAGAATTTGTACGTCTATAATGATAAACCTGGCTATGTTTGGAGTATTCTTTTATCTGTCTTCATGTATAACATGACTTCGTTTTTCATGAGAATTCAACTGATGCTCATATTGCACCACAAAAATTTCACACGACGATGACAGCAATTCATTTATAAGATAGCATGCTATACTGCATGGCAAATATTATTCAACAAATATACAATTACAAGATAGAATTTTATCATGAACTTCATCTTGTTTAATATCCTAAACCAGCTAAATATTCTACTTACAAGAACATGATATGAGTGTGACCTGAGAAAATTACTTGAGAGTAAAGAGGGAAAACTGGGATAATCTCTACTAAAAACAGACTGCCTAGAGGACACTAATCAATGAAACTTTCACATCATGAAGACCATATTATTGCAAGGATTAAACAAGTGAAGTTGTCAAATGGAATTTGTACCCATTAGCACTCAAAGAAGTTTAACAATGACCAATAAGGAAACTAATTGCCAGCAGATCAAGCACATAAAAACTTAATTAGCACAAGGAAAGGCACCTCTGAAATGACAAACGGTTAAAAGGCCTCAAAATTTACCTCAAGAACTTCCAAGTTAGGACATCTTTGTAATAACACACAATGGGCTTCTGTGTCCAGCAGCGCATAGAGGAGATCCAATTTTCTAAGCTTGGAAGCAACAGGATAGACAATGGGCATTTCTGCTTTTCCCAGGTAAGTCAGACACAAGCGGCACAATTTTGGTGGGAATACAACAGCAGCATACCTTTCCAACTGTTCATTAAAGACACCTTCACCAACCTGTCCAGGGGGCTCACTAAAAGAGCCCCCACCGAACTCTTCCAATGAAGATGCAGCTCTGAAAAAACCAATGAGGTCTGAAATATCACAATCACTAATTTTCATTGAGGTCAAAGATGGGCATCTTCTTGCTATCAGTTCAAGGTCTCTAGATCTGACTTTCGTGAGATCAGTCATGTAAAAGTTCAAACTTTCAAGAACTGTGTTGTTCAAAGCAAGCTCATGCAGCCATTCTCCGTCATTCTCCATTATCGAGCTCTCTTCCATGAACAAAATTTTCAAATTCCTGTGACAAACAAATATCAAATTTGGAAAATACAAAATTTTGACGCAACGTAAGAACAATATTCCTGCTCTAAAAAATTCATGATATTTGCATAATCCAAATTGGAAAGTACATTTGATGAAAATTTATTAGATATTAAAGCACAACCATTACATATTTCCAAGTCCATTCACGCTCCTTAGATGTTTGTCAAATAAGGTGAAAAATGGAAGATTCTGAAGTCAGCCAAGACAACCTTAAAAACCATTATGATTGACATATAGTATTCTTTTTTGAAGAAAAGCTGGAACATACTACCAAGAGAGTGCAACTTCTTTCTTCTTTTAGAACAATGAATACTCCAGAAGCCTAGATACACAATCTACTTTAAGTCATGGGATATTTAAAAACTTACACACATACGCATAATTATCATTTTCCCCCTTAACCACTAGTTTGTAGAAGAGTTTGAATGAGATAAGTGAACCAACTAACAAAACAAATATGATAAGACTGCAGATCATATATTTTAATGCTTTGCATTTTGGCAAAATGAAAACAAATGGATTTAACAAGCAAGGAGGACAGGAACTTAGGATGGATTACTGCTTCCAAATTGATATGAGAATGTGATGAAATAGTATCACATCAAGCCATTTTGTTTAATATCGCATATATACGCGTCACTTACAAGTACATCCCCTGAAGTTGTATATATTGTCCAATATAAAGGAACCTCTCATGTGTTATGTCCAATGACTTTTACTTAATTTGAGACATGATATCAAATTACAAGTACCCCTTCACTTAAGTTCATCATAAAGAAAACAAATACTTTCAGCAAAAGCAGATAGTAAAAGTTCTGTTGTATCCCAGCATTAATTTTTCTTGTGAATGGTTACACCTCTTCAAAGTTTGTTTAAATTTTCAAAATGCCCCTTAAAATGTTTGTTGTGCAAAATGGTCAAGTTAGAGGTCTATAATTGTAATTTATCACATAATTTTCACATTGCTTCCTGAATTATATACTAAACCATACTTTAAGAATATGCATCAAAAAATCTAATATGATAGAGGATTTAAATCTATTCTTTTTTGTGATGTTAAGTCTAAACTCAAAATAAAAAGAAAAGAGCACTTATATGTTGATCAACGTCTTATTTTAAGTTCACAAAAAAATGAAAAGTTATACAATGCATATACAATAGTACAACTATTGAGATAAAAAGTTTTTTCTCAGGATTGACAAATATTTTCATGATTTTTTCGAAAAAGAAAATTGTCAAGGTGCTTTTAGTGATTCTTATCAGCTTGTGTTATTGTCAAGTTGTCTAAAAGGACTCCCACTGTTTAGTAATTTTTACTATTTGTTATTTCAACTTTTTCTATGTTTATAATGAAAATTTTTTATTTGAATTATAAATACTTTGAATTTTCACTTTTAAGAAGACTAAATCCAAAAAAGTTGCTGACTTTGTAAAAAGCCTGGACCTAAATCATTACATTTAACATTAAACAAATTTTTTAACTATAATTATAATTTAAACGATGATACAAAATTAATACTTCAATAACTAGAACTAAGAAAAATAAAACTAAATAAAGTTTCATTAAGTTAAATATTATAAGTAAGCTCTAAAATTATGTGTTCTATATGTGTATAAAATTAAATGAAAAAATATGTAATTTATGTAACTCTTGGAGTAATGCGAAATTGGACTAAACTGCAGCTATATAATTCTATTTTGGCATTTTGCTCTTCAAAAATAGCATGCAGCTAGAAAATGGCCATTCTAGCCAAAAGGTCGCTGGAAAGTGATCGGAAGGTCAGTTGTGTAATAAAATTTTAACTTTAGGATAAAGTGACGATTTGAACTTTAGAAATGAAAATTAAACTAGACCTAAGCTCCAATCAATTCGCCAAAAGAACAAAATAAAAAGGAAGGGAAATATAGAAGGAACGAAAAACATAAAAAGAATAATAATAAAAAAGAGGACAAATAATCACACATATGGTGAATCATCTGAAACCCATCAGTCTCGGTTAAAGACAGAGATCAAACATAAGCCGCTCAAGTACCAAAGTATTGTAAACACGTCAAGAAATACACAACACAATCAAGAAAACACCAAAAACTATCAAGAAAATAGCAAGTCAAAAATCAAAAGCGAGACTATATGAAATCAAACAAAACGCTAAGACATAATATTACGTTTTACTACCTGCACAAGCGTCCTATCTGCAAAAGCCCATCAGTAGAGAAACCCGAACACTTATCCAGCCTCAAGACTTCCAGTACCTTCCTAAAAGACGTTGCCAGCAACACGAGATCCGAATCCTTCACAATCATCCTCCGGAAGTGCAGCACCTTCATTCTCCCAAAAGACCTGACGATTTCCTCCACCCACGGTGTCACATACCCGCCCCAGTCTTCAGGAATCAGATTAAACATGGCGGCGCGTGGCTTGCCCTTAAGCTTTAGCGACTCCAGATGTGGGAACCTCCGCGACAACCGCTGCGGAGTGGCGGTGTAGCACAGCGCCATAGTCACGTGCTTCCGCGTGATGGCATCGATATCGTACCACCTCTTGCACACCAGTGACACAGCGTCCCGGTCCCTCGGGTCCTGCACGTACGGGATCACGCACTCCCATACGGTGTCGTACGACCCACTAGTGCTAATGCCACCATTATTCGCACGGCTCCAACTACTACTGCTGCTGCTGCTACTACAACCGTTCAGTTTCTTCGATTTCCTCTCATCCATTCTCACCTCGAAATCGAGCAGAATAACATAGAAAACAGCTGCGATCAATTGAAGGTGGGAGGGGTTGACCGGAGAGTGAGGAATGGATAAACGAAGATTGGATCCTAGGGACCCCCCCTAAGGGGTTGGGGATTAGGTCGTTCTTGATAAGTGTGTACGTTGCGCGAGAGATCAGAGAGATGGAGAGAGAGAGAGAGAGAGGGTTTTCTGTGCGGCTCTAGAAATGAAAGGGCGGATTTTGGTGGGGGTGAAGAGAAAAAGACAAAGGAGAGACAGTGCAACCAATAGAGGAAGCGGACGTCAGATTGCCCCCAAAATCCTTCTGCACTTTCATTTTTCCTTTATTACTATTCTTTATTATTGCATTTAAATGAGTGCTGGAATTTTCAAATTAAACATAAAAAGCTATAATTACGTCTTCATTTCTTCTCTAAACACTCTTTAAATTTGTTGATATTAATAAAAATAAAAAGTTATATTTATTTTTAATTGATTTATTACTGATTATAGCAAGTCAAATAATTTATTTTTATAATAAAATTATTCTTATACGTTTTAATACGTTAATGCATGTGAAAATATATACCTTCGTCGTTATAAGAGTAGTTTAGTCCTAAAAAACTTATTTAATCTGTAATAAGTCAGTTTTAAGTCAATAAAGAGTAAATATCAGCTTTCATTTAGTCTTTTGTTAATATCAGCAAATTCAGTGAATTTTACTAATATAAGGACTTATTCGCTAGATAAAAGCAAATCTTAAGAACACTATATGTAATTTTTCAAATTGTAGGGAATCTACGTGTACTTATACCAAACCTCCAAGGAGAGAAGTGTAATTATTCCACTACTCTCCACTTCTAGTGGATCCGAGTATCATTCTTCGCTCGCATTAAATATGATATCATTGATTAACAGAATTTTACCAAATTCATTAAAAAAAAAAACAGAATTCTCTTCATACAAATAATTCTTTTATTATATAGAAAATAAGATGAAGAATCAACCCTTTAAGATGATACTTGTAAATTTTAATAACTTCTATTGTTATGATGCGAATTAATAATAAAGAAACAAAAGTTTAAAATATAATTGTATTGAATATTTGGAGTGTTTGAAATAAAAATAAATAGTGAAAATTGTTGAAATTGGAGTTTATGAAAAAAAAACAATAATATCTGCAATGCTACCAATAACTTTTACAAATTGGTAGGAAGTTGTTCACTATTTTGAGCTTAAATTTATTTAATTTATGCAGTTAAAAAATAAAAATAGTAAACTTAAGATATTTTTGCATGTTGTCGCCTCCACGCCCCTCCCCTCTCTTCCTTTTCTCGTCGCTACCCCTTCCCCCGTCGCCTCAATTATCAACAATCAATATATTAGGTACCAATACAAATATTTATAACTAACTAACAATCAATATTACAGTAAATCATTAATTATTATTAAAATAGACCAACACTCATTAACACTGAAAATTATTCTCTATTTTTATTTATCTTCTTATTCTGTACATTAATAACATTTTATTAATTTAGTAAAAAATTATTTTTTTTATAAGTAGTAAAAAATTATTATAGCACATAGTTGTGCAAAAATACTGAAAAAAAAATATTGCCTTTATATACTTATTTAGTTCTTGCAAAAATAATTTAATCTAGGATGAATAAAAAAACATACATACACATCTCTTAGCTATATATAGTAAAATCAATTGTTTATTCCACTCAACTGAAAAATATCTAATTTAATTTTCACTACATTTAATTTAGAGTAAATTATATTGGGCTCTCTTGAAATTTATCATAATTATGAATACTTCTTTCTTGATTGAAAGTTACAAATACCCCCTGAAATTAATAATCGTCTAACAAATACCACCTACAATAGACTGTTAGGAGGGTACTCGTTAGAAGATCATTAATATCGAGAAGTATTTATAATTTTTAAATACTTGATTCAGGGTGAAGGTCATAGGACTGAGGGACTAGAGAGGACTACTAGCTCAGAACTCATAGCTGCCAACTCTAACGTTAATCTAGCTCATAACTCATAAGCTCAGAGCAGTTAGTTCAGATAGTCCAATGGTCATAGATCAGTATGAGCCTTACTGCATTCCTTGTCGGACTTCGGAATGCTCGGGTCGGGCTTGGTCTCGGCTTACAGACTTCAGCCGCGTAGATAATTATAATTGTAGCAAATCTCAAGAGAGCCTGTTGGGATTTACTCTGTAATTTAATTCAAAAGCAAAACATGTAATTATAATGTTTCACTGTGTTGGAATTTACTTTGTTTTACTGTGTTGTGCTGGCTGGTGGCAATAAATTATAATAGCGAAATATAAATAAAAATAAATGATCCTAATTTCGTTTGCAAGTATTCATTTCACAATAAAAGATATTTACATCAAATTAATGTCTAGGCAAAAAATTTAATTTTCTCAACCGTCACAAATGATTCCACAGATAAAGAAAAATTCACCTAAATATACATTTACGAAATAAGGTGTTTGAAAGGACATATAATAAGAGTTTATTAGTTTATTGCTGAAATAAATGTGCTAAATCTATAAACGGTGGAACAAAAATTACAATACTCTCTATCATGTGGGACTAAAAATATAATTTTTTCGGAAAAAAAGAGAATCTCGTTTTCAAATTAAATATATTTTTTAAACGTTCACAAATAATGCTTCATTTTCAAAGATACGAATTTACTTCTAGAAGTATATATTCTCTAGCTCAAAACAGAAATCAACCACTAAACTTTCATAATTAATTTTAGGAGTAGAATATATTCATGCAAAAATATATATATATATTTGCAATTATAGTATAGAATTTAATACCACTTAAAAAATGAGAGATTCGATATGGGACGAAAATGAATATATTTTTAAAAAAATGTTCAAAGTAAAATGACACCGAAAACGACTTATTATCTTATTCTTTATTTTTTTATTTTTATTTTTTGCCCATTCATGTTCTCTAGAACTTCTTACGTCAAATCATGAATGTTTTATTTTGTGGGTTTGACTAAAAATGTTTCACAATGACAACATACGATTTCCCATTTACATATTCCAACTCTTGACATTATACCCTCTATTTGAAATTATAAATTTAGAGGATGTACGTAGCCCACAATTTTGACTATACCAGCTAGCTAGGGTTTAAAACAAATCAAAATTACTCGATATTCAATTCAGATCGATCGATAGAAATTCTCTTATGTATGATTCATTGAACCTAACAATTTTAATTTTTAACAAAGTTTTCGTTTGATAATCTTCTAAATTCAGTTCAAACTCAATTTGATTGGTGAAAAAATAATAAATATATTTATGACTGTCATCAAATTGCTTGAGCTCAACTCATGTTCAATTCAATTAAGGTTCGTCAAGACTCGATTCTCTTGATAACAAATTAAACTTTAATATAGTTTTTAAGTTCGATAATAATTCAAACAATTTATCATAAATAATGCGTTCGACTCGATGCAATTTATATACGCTTCCATCTGTAGTTGATGTGCCCCTTTTTCTTATTGACTTTATCATATCTTAATTTCAAAGCTTGTAAAATGATGGATGAAAGAGAATTGTCTTAATTAATAATAGATTTGAATTACATCTCACTCCACCAAGAATTTATGCATCTAATTAGTGGGAATATTTTTAAAAAAAAATACAATGGTGGGAGATTATGTATGTGATTGATTCTTCCTCATTAATTTATTAATAATTGTCCTTAATTATTACAAAAGAAATTCTCAATATTTATTGCATTAAATGCGAAAGTGAATTTTATCGAAAATATTATTCTTTGTCTACTCAAAAGTTAATTAATGAATTAATTTTGCATGCGCACATTTTTTCGGATGAAAACTATATATCATATGGGAAGAAATTAAGTTTTATAAAAGAAAATTGAAATATTTCGAAATTTTTCATTGATAGACAAGATAATAGCAAAAAAAAAAAAAAAAAAAAAGGGCAAAAATAATTTAATAACTATATTTTTAAATCACACTCAAAATTTATTATCTTAAATTATTCTATTCGAAATATGGATATCAATTACAAAAAATTTTGCTCCCGTGAAATAATGCAAAATTGACCAACGAGCCCTTATTCAAGTCAGGGTTTGGACCTCATAATCAAAAGGTAATGAGTTTAAATTTCATGAATGTAGCTGTATATTTATTGTTATTGATGTATCTAATCAATTTTTTATATTTAAATATATTGAACGATACAATGTATTTAACCATTAATAAAAAAGAAAATAATGCAAATTGAGAAAACAATTTACAATTTTCTAATAGCATAATACGTCAAATACATATTCAAAGTCAAAATGAATAATATATATATATAATTAATATAGAAAACTCAGACTACCAATTCGGTGTATCCTCCTCGTCTTTCTTCTTTTTATTATTATTATTATTATGAATTTGTTGTCTTGACAATTATACAAATAGTAACCATATATGATTCCCTTGTAGAGTTTATTTTAATACTAGCTATTGAAACATACTCGATACACGTACATAATTAAATATTTATTATTTAATTGAATGAAGAAAAAGCAGATAAAATGAATAATTTCTGAAAATTAATAAAACAAATATGAAAAAAAGAATATTAATAAAAAATACAATTATGTGTGAGAAAAATAATTAATAATTAGGTGTAGCTTAGGAAATCACATTTTTTTTCCACGATGATTAATCTAAGGGCCTCTCTCTTAATAAATAGTATAAATTCATCGATCCCTAATATTTATTTTAAAAAAAAAAATTGTTAGGCAAGACTTTAAGACATGGTGGACCCTATCAATTAATTTGTATCCTAATTAAATTTATTGAATTTGAGAATATATTTCTTGTCCGCATCACAACGAATAATCTTTATCAAAGTGGGCTAATTAATTAATTAATTAATTAAATTTTTTATTTTAAATATTCCCTACTTTAGACCATAGTGAAATTGACTTTATACCTCATAATAATAATTGCAATTAATAAGACAAAAGCAATCTTTTATTAATCAACTTGCAGCTGCTTTTTTCTAACTTAACTCTAATTAGTTGGCTTTATTTTTCTAATCACACATATAAAAAGTATCCACTTGAAGTGAATTAGTTCTATTTGTAGCCATTTGAAACAACTGTCCATCACAAATGCCCCCATTGACACATTCTCATCAATCATCTCTATGAATTTCAATAGAGGATGTCTCGTGGTTTACCCTCGGATTGGATTTTCTATTTTAAATTTTATTATTTTCTATTATATATAAATTGTTTATATAAAAAATTTAGAGAGAATTGTGTTTTTAGTATCATACTATTTGATATATAAGATTCGTATCATGATTTTTTTTAAATAAAGTTGGTGTGGGATAATTTTACTTTTTATATTCAAATAATAGAAATTAGATTAAATATGTGATTTTTTTGTATTATTGTCCTCAATTATAAAATTGAAATCAAAGTTAATTAAAATATAATTTTTTTGTGTGTTGAATAAAATTTTAGTCAAATATGCAAGCTCTTGTCTAATTTTTCCTATAAAATTGGATTGACCGTTAGTTTTAATGACCAACCTAACGAAGGGTAATGAGGCGGATGAAAATTAAATATTTTGGATACTAAACCTGATGACTTGAAAATTTAGGGTACTAAAACTGAAAAAGGACATTCTTTGAATAATTATATTATTTTTAATATATATTTTAGTATTATACATATTAAATCATCCCCAAATTATTTTATAAGGGAAGAATTTAAATTACACGTGGAATATAAATTAATAGATATAATAGATACACAACAGATATAATATAACCAACAATTCATATATATTTTTTGAAAGAAATTGATAAATATATATGCTTAACCAAAAGTTAAATATTTAAAAAAAATGAATAAATATAAATATTTTATCATATTTTTTAAATAAAATATATTTAAAAAATTATTAATTACTCATTTTTATCTAAAATAATAAATAGTTAATAACTTAATTTTATTATCAAATTAAAATCTTTTTATGAAATTATTTGTGTATTTTTGGTACTCATTTATTACTTAACTTTGAGTCTGGAAGCTACAACAACATTCAAAGTATTTAATTTACTAATTTTCTATTACTTCATTATAATTAAAAGATATTTTTTCAATTAAATAAATTTTATTTAAACTTAAAATACACAATTGTTAGAAAAAGAAATTCTTGAACTATATGCAATATAAGGGCAAGATTGTTCAAAAATTTAATTATAGGAGATAAGTGTTACATTTATTAGCTTAGGGGGTAAATGCTACATCAAAAATAATTCAGGGTACAAAGTGTATTTCACCCTAAAAATTATAACTAGAAAAAATTAATAACAGGTATACGGTGATAACAAATATATTTTTTACTATATCTGTTTTGTCACTGTAACTATCCCACTAATTATTTATAATGACGATTTTTTATATAGTTCTCATTATTAATAATTATATTATAACAAAACCCCAATAATTTTAAAATTATCAGGAATATTATATTTTTGTCTTACTTTCTTTTGGTCAACAAAGAAGCAAAGGGGTAGAAAACCAATATAATGTACGCTTTTTGGGCACGGATTTCCCATTACAGAGCCGAAAAGGTGCATTTAATTGCAGTCTAGTGTTCTAACATTGTATTATCTTCAACATTAAATATATATATATATATATATATATATTGATCATACATGTTGGTGATCTTCGATCACACTTTAATGGCACATATTGATATACGATTGATACGTGTCCATTTTAAAATTTTAAAAATATAATTAATTAGATCGTAATTTAAAATGAAATAACGTACAGTACGTGAATAGATGATATATTAATATGTAATACGAAATAAAACATCTTTTACTGATATTATAGGAAAAATTATAGTTTTTGTCCTCATATATTATCACTAATTTATTTTTAGTTCCTAAACATATTAAAATTCTATTTTCCTTCAACTTTTAAAATATTAACAGTTTATGCCCTTAGCCCTAATAAATGATCCTTTTGCCTTTTCAAGAAAATATATAGTTCAATTATCTTTTTCCTATGCTCATGATCAGACCTAACATGCTTTTGAAAATAAAATCAAGTCCCCATAGATTCATACACTAGAAAAAATTACTATTGGCTACAATATTAATGGATATGGCTAAAAACCATGGTAAATGACTAATATTAACTATAGATAAACAAAACTGATGAAAAGAACTAGCTTTTCCATCTTGAAAAAATTATTTGCCACGACTAAGAGCAATGGTCAAAACATTTGCCATGGCTTTTAACTATGACAAATATTTTAGACACCTTTGCAAAAACTACGGCCAACAACCATTGCGTGGCCGTAGTTAATAACTATTTACTATGACTTTCTGTTATTAACCATGACAATTAGCCACAGTTAAATATTATAATTCTTCTAGTGATGCCTTTTTTTTCACCGCTTTGTTTTCAAGGTATTTCAAGTTCTCGATTTTACGGACTTTCTCCAATCACACTACCCGGAAATACTGAGAACTTGAAATTCCCAAGAATAAGGCAGTCAAAGAAAAATATGAATTTATGGAGGTTTAATTTTATTTTCAAAAGCATGTTGGGCCTGATTATGAACATAGAGAAAAGATAATTGGACTATATGTTTTCTTTAAAAGGAGAAAATGATTATTAATTAGGTTTAAGGACCGAAACTATTAATATTTTAAAAGTTGAAAGACCAAAATAGAATTTCAATATGTCAAGGGACTAAAAACGAATTAGTGACAATATATAAGAGCTAAAACTGTAATTGTCCCGATATTATATATGTATCTTGACTTGGTGAACAATTTAAGGGGCGGATACGTCATACGTACTAGTGGCCAAAACACAATCAATCTCCGTAAATTAATTTTTTATTTGTTTACTTAAATAAAATTGAAGAAAAGTAAAATGAATAATTGATTACAATTAATAAAATAAATTAAGTTTGAATTTATATGAACAGAAAATAAATTTATATAACTAATTAATTAAAGAAATAGTTTTTTATGAAAGAAATAAATATAAGTTAGATTATTTTAGTCATTCTTTATTTTATCTATTAAAAATAATTTTCTTTGTTTGATCCTGCATTTCAAATGCAAATGCAATTTCTTACACTGTTGGCGGTTTGACCCTTTTTTCCAAAACACTCGTTATAAAAAATATAATAATTAGTCATGATGAATTTTCGTGGTTAAAAACTATCAATAACAATAAAAGTCATTAATCACGATCACACAATAATTATTGATTGTAAATTTATCGAGTATGGCTAATACATTTGTTATAACAGAAAATATAATAAAAATAATTTTTATGATGAATAAATAAAATTTTTAAATAATCATACTTAATTAGTAGTTATTATGCCCACCTTTGAAGCTTGGACTTTTGATGTGTCCCATAAAAGTTGTTTGATCTTGTGCAGTTAGCTACTGGGTTTAATTATTAATTTATTCAATAAAGGATAGACTACAAAATTATGTTAAGATGGGAAATTCTAGAAATTTAAATTAATTATACAATAAATTTTGATATATTTTATCTATTTTATTGTATAGTTTAACAAGAAAATAAATTATATAATAAGTGTAATATAATAATTGGCACATATCTTAGGTAAATTACGTTTTGTCATTTAAATTATGCTTGTTTTTATATTTTATTATTATTATTTTTTTTTTGGTCAACTTACCATCTCAACTTCGCAAAATTTGTATTTTGCCATATATGATCATCTTTTTGTTGATTTTTCTGCAGAAAAGACATTATATACTATGCATATATGAAAATTATCACATCA
Organism: Sesamum indicum; assembly: GCF_000512975.1. NCBI lineage: Eukaryota > Viridiplantae > Streptophyta > Magnoliopsida > Lamiales > Pedaliaceae > Sesamum > Sesamum indicum. The sequence continues at coordinate 13,229,056 of NC_026148.1, read as the reverse complement.
CATAATCCTTAAATATCACATGTGCAGTGCATATGGTGGTTTTTCGACAAAAAACTTGGTTGAAAGTTATAAATGACAAAGTGCAAAATTTTATAAAATTGAGATGGTAAGTTGACACAAAAAAAAGTTTAGATGACAAAGTGTAAAAACGAGGATAGTTCGTATGAAAAAATATAATTTATCCTACATCTTATGTAGGGCTGTAAATTATTCAAAGCAAGTCGAATACATTATTATTTAAGCTTTTTTGAATTATTATCGAGCGTGAAAATTTATATTTGAATTTGGTTTGACTATTAATCTAATTGAGCTTAAACAAATTTTAATTGGATGAAACATGAATCAAGCTCGAGAAATTGGTAGTATATTTTGTTATTTTGCACTAATCGAATCGGGTTCAAACTGAGCCTGAAAGCTTAATGAATGAAAAATTTTGTCCAAATTTGGTTTATTAAGTTTAACAAATCGAATTCAAATGAGATTTTATGAATTAATTTCAATCGAGTATCAAATAGTTTGATTTATTTTTCAATTCTAAGTTTAGGTAGAGAATCAATCACATGATAAGTATATTACATCTATTATGTGATTGATTCGATAGACCAAATCCAGTTTGAGTAAAAAAATTTCAAGTTAAGATAAGCAAAATTAATATCACCTGTTTGACTTAGAAGGGACCTGATTCAGGTTAAAAAAATTTCAAGTTAAGACATGCAAAATTAGATATGGAAGCACAATATATTTGTAACGGATAATTGTAAAAATTCTTATACTAACCACAAACACTCAACACCCTGATTTTCGTGCATATACATTTGACTAGTTTGTAGATAGATTATTACTCGAATTTTGGATTGTCAACTAGTGTTGATCATCACTTAAGTTGGTTAACCAGGTAATATAGACTAATTTAATACTTTATTGTGTTTAATTAAATTAATTGTAGTATATTTACTTGTTTTAGTTTTATAATTTTTTTATTAATCTTATATTATGTTAATTATATGTATATAAATATTAAAAAGAAAAAGGTTGCATATTCCTCTGAAATCCCTGGAAAATAGAGGATTGTCCTACATAGATTAAAGCATATAACAACTTGTCTTTACTGTGTTTGGAACACATTCAAGTGGGGAATTTATTTAAAAAATGCAGGAAAAAAAATTAGAAAAGTAATGTGTTTTGGAAAAATTTAGAAAAGTAAGAGGCACCGCGGTGAGTATTTTTTATTTAAAAAAAAAATTCTCTATAACCACCGCGGTGACATTGTTTTTAAAAAAATAAAAAATTTAATATGAAATCGCGATGACAATTTTTTTTTAAAAAAAAATTATTTTATTTCACGACGAATTACTGCCAACTTCTCGTTAAAATTTCGGCACCATCATGACGAGTTGTCAACCATCAAATATAACATTCGACTCCTCTTGATGAGACGAACATTTCCCCACAAACACTTTCAAGTTTTATCAATCGTAAATAATGAATTTTTAGCACGAACACCGCACCTTTCGGCCGTCGATTCGCCGCCACCGGAGCGACCCATGATCACGAATCACCACCACTGGACTCGCCTCGACCTAACGGTTCTAGCGAGACCAACCTAGTTCAATTTTATTGAATATTTGTTAAGATATGAAAATTTGAAGATTTTTCCACCGAAAATTCGCGTTGAAACTGTTTGCTGCCATTTCTCCACTGTCAAGACAAATCACAGATTAAGACCATAGTCGTTCGAATCCTGTCGTCCAAACGATTCCAACAAGACCAATCTTGCTCAATTTCATCAAGTATTTGTTTGTTCAATTAAAATACATATATTTTAAAATAGTTATAATTTTAGCACACAAGTGGTCCAATTACAAATTAAATTTGATTATTCCATCATGATTGTCAGAGGTTTGCAGGTCACATTGATTTTAATTTTTTCAAATTTAAACATATGCTATTATATTGGCACACTTAGATATGAGTGCACAATTAATTTAAAATTTAAAAAATTAATTTATTATCTTAAATATATATTAATTGAATAAATAAAAAAATAGAAAAAAGTTGTGAAAAAATATTAGAAAAAGAGTGAGGGAAAAGAATGTGCAAGTTGAGAAAAAAAATAAAAATTAGAAAAATAAAAGATGAATGGCCAAAAAACTTGAAAAGCGTATTAAAATAGTGCTTTTTAATTATATAAAAGTACATACCAATAAATACTGAAGAGCTCTCAGTCACTCATTCGATTTGTACAAGATTATATAATTACCTCAATTCATCATCTGCTTCGGCGAACTTCTCCGATGTTCGTGAAAATGGTCGGGCCTTAACTCATTTGTTCGGCGAATCTGGCAAGATTCTGATCGTCTGTAAATTGTTGCAAAGTGTTTGATATTGTTTTTTAAATTTTAAAATAAATTGTTTGAATTTATATGATTATTATAAGTTGTGATAATTAGTAAGTTGAAATAATATTTCCTTTTTTTCATAATCATTTCATATTTAGCGAGGGGTTATGTTTCTAATTAACAAGTACCTAGGAAATAGAAGTAGGGTTGTAGTGCATTAATTATTAATTAAATTATATAAAAGGTTTTAATTAATTTGGTATAGTGGTACGTGAGTTCTTGAAAAGTTGGTATTACAACATCAAATCATAATTTGACAAAAATGCTTTAGCTTATTAATTAAGATAGTTGACTAATAACAAGAGCTAATACATATATATATATAGATACACACACATGTAATTATTGTAATTAACATGCTTTCAATAAAAACTAGTGTAAATTACATTAGTACCCCTGAAGTTAAGTTAAAATACGCAAATATTTCTTTTTTTTACAAAATTACAGCTATATCGTCCGTGGGGTGTTGGTGTAATATTTTTTTAGGGGGTATTTGTGTAAGCTTTGCCTCTAAAAAGGGGTGTAGTAGTAATTACAATTATAATCTCAAAAGGTATATTTATAATATTGCAAAAAAACAGAGGGTGTTTGTATATTTTGGTCTAACTTTAGGGGGTGTCAATATGATGTACCCTAACAACTAAGAGTGTGTTGTTTGGTTGAGTTTATGAGCTCTTTAAAATAATATATAAGATATTTAAAAACTTATAATATGATACAAAATTTTTGGGATATTTGAATAAAAAGAGCTTACTATAAGCTCCAAAAATAAAATGCTATGAGTTTATAAACTTTTTTAGACGAAGTAATGGTTAGTTCCTAAAATCTTAACAAACTATTTAAATTAATTAAAAAATTATCATTTCTAACATCTTAAATTTTTAATTAATTTTCCCTAAATTAGAAATAAAAATGATTAGTTAATTGTAAGTTCAACAAAAATACTTGGTTAATACAATAAAATTAATTTTTTAAATTAATTTTAACTAAATAATTTGTTTTTTTTTTTTTAAGTTCTCAATATAGTCTTATTAAAGAAAGTCCTTATAAATTTGGAGATGGGAAAGATTTGGAGAGTTTGATGTTATAATTTTAAAGTTTTAACTCGCCTAACCCGAAAATCTATCATACCAACCATTGATTCTAGAACCATCTAAGGGCAGGCCATGGACATGTGGATTCGTAATTCTTATAAATAGTTGGGGGCTCCATATATGTATTTACGATTGTAAGATTTAGCACTGAAACCCCACTATAATTTAAGTGAACTGACTTAAAGTTCAGAGGAACGTTAAAAGAAAAAAATAGTGATATATTTTCATTAATATTTGACATAGCCCCTATTTATCTTCTTCAACATATGCTATAAAGACTAACCACTTATTATATTTTTTTTAAAAAAAAGATAATAAAAATTCAACAATGATGCAATTGTATTATTTATATATATATGTATATGTGAAAAAATGAATTATTTTAAATATTCTAATGAGTTATATCTGATTATAAAATTATAGGAAAATAATTTTTTAGACATCCATTTATTTCTAAAAATAACAAAAAAAAGAAAAATCAAACGAACTGCATTGAATTATCGAGAAAACTCAAAGAAAATGCGATTATATATATATATATATATATATATAATTGAATTATTTGAAATGGTCTGATGAGTTATTTCTGACCTACTGCTGATTGTTACATTATAAAGAAATAATATTTTCAAATATTCATAAAAAGGTAAATAACATTTACATTCATTGATATTAGATCTAATTACATAGGTACTTCCTACTTTTTATAAAATTATATATTTTTTGATGTTGTAATTATAATCATAAACACACTCACTATTCAATACTCTAAATACCCACGAGTATATTGTACTAACATCCCCAAAATAAGTATTCCTGTAATTTTATATAATACAGAGGTATTTATATAATTAGATATAATTTAAGGGATGTTGATTCAATTTATCTTTTTTTAAAGTAAAATTAGATGTGTCGACCATCTATCCAACAATTGAAAAAACTCACAAAAAAATGCAGTTATCGATGTCAGAGAGCTGGTTAGGGATAACCTCAGTGCATTTACGAATTTCATCAGCAACTTTAGCCTTACTAGCCTAATCCCACATCTTTCTCCAATCAAAGTCAGACTTGCGTACTCCGAGACTGTTCCGGGGACCTGCTTGCCATTCTTCCCTACCAACAAAGAACTCCGGAATGAATGCCTTTGATGTGACCTAGCATGACGGGGATGCTAGATTCTGATGTTGATCCGGGAGCTAATGGAGTCCTTGTACTATTTTCTGTATATTATATTATAGGTACGATAAATATGAAAAATTAATTAGAGATTATTTTAAATGGTTTAGTGAGTTATATCTATCTCACTGTTGACTACAAAATTATAGGGAAAAAAAAATCGGAAACTTTCACTTTTATTTTCTAAAATTAATAAATAAATGAGATTTGTTGCAGCAATCATTAAAAGTCTCTTTCCATCATTTCATGTCCAAAGACCAAAGTTTCGAAATATGAAATGTTACATTGACATGACGGCTAGAGAGAGAGTGTGTAACTATTATTATTTATGGAAATATAAAAAAATAAAAAACATAAACGATAATTAATGATAATATCGTATTAATTTTTAAATATAATAAGCCAGTAATTTTTTTATTTTTATTTTTTAAAATATAATTTATATTCAATAAATTTTTTATTTTTATTTATAATTAATATATTTTAAAATATGAAATATTATTTATTATATACATATTAGAACGGCCAACAAAAATGAAGTTTATTATTTTTAAAAAAATACATAATCTATATTATATACAATTGTAAAATACTGAAATTTGTGTCATGGTATTGTATAACTATTTTTTGATAATTTTTAAGTATGTTTTTATCTTTAAGATTCAAATAATAAAAATTATATAAATATTTTATTTTAAATAAATTTTAAAAGAAATTATACATCTATATAGCAATATTTTTTTGTATTTAATAATTTAATCTAAAAATTATATTTAGATCTACAATACTTTTTACTATTGATTATTTTTATACTAAAATTTAAATTATTTATAATTTTTATTTATTAATAATTATAAAAATATAAGATTTTCTCGTGCCTCGATACATGGTACTAATTATTATTAATAATAAATAGAGATAATTATACTAATTATACTTTCTTTTCCTAATGATTGATGTAATTATACATAAACTCTTTGTGATTTGAAAATTACAACTAGCACCCTTAAAGTTTGTTTCTAGCTAACAAATAAATCCCTCCGTCAGTCAAAATTCATCGAATTTGTTGATATTAAAAAAAAATCAGAAAAAATTTATTAATCCTTGATTGACTTGTTATTGACTTATTGTAGATCAAATTAATCTTTTTATAACCAAATTACCCCCATACGTCTTCACGCGTCAATGTATGTGACACTACAAGAAAATATCTCAATAGCAACCAAAAAATTTGATGCTAAAGTTAGCGTCGAGCTAATTAACAAGTAAATTTTCGTTGATAATCTATACTATTTAATATATATTGTAAATAATTCGTTGCTCAATTTGTTAGCAAGTAAACTTTCATTGCTAAATATTAGCAAGTAATTTCTTGTATTAAATAATGTGATTTAGCAATAAAAACTTTACTTGCCAATTACCTTGCCACTAATTTTTTTCTGTTGTTGTTAAGCTAGTTTCTTATAGCGAGGATGCATATTTTCACTATTACACAAGGGCAGTTTAATTCGAAAAAAAATTACTTGATCTGCAATAAGTCAGTAATCAGTATATTGAGGCTAAATATGTATTTTCATTCAATTTTTTTTTTTGTTAATATCAGTAAATTCAGTGAATATTGACTAACGAGAGGACTTATTTATTAGACGGAAGCGAACTTCATGAATATTAGAATAATTTTTCAAGTCACAAAAAATTTATATATAATTACATCAAATTTCAATTTAAAAAAAATGTAATTATCCCTAATAAATAAAATAGGGTGGTTGAGGAAGTGAAGTGGACCACGTACCTACTAGACCACATCTCACTATATACGTACATATATATATATATATAATATTTAAATAGATCCTCCTTAGCCTTGCAAGCAATTAACTACACTATGCTTACGCCCAACTTATAATTTAATGAGGTGGTCACCATTCACCAATATTCATTAACTTCCACTCTTTGTATCTTGTCCATATTATTGTTTGTTTCTTGTGCAATTTCTATGATTCTTTTCTTAAAGAAAAGTTTCTTCAAGTAGTATACTGCAAAAACAGAAATTAATTATTTCGCACAAAAATCATAGTCAAGGCCACTACCTATTTAATCTCGAGCCGAGCATTCCGAAGGGCACCAAGCCAAGGAATGCAATAAGACTCTACTGCTCTATCCCCATTGCAGCTATGAGCTCTGAGTTAGGAGTTAACTGAGTTAGTAGTTATATCAATACTATATATCATGGTTAGAGAAAATCGATGTGAAAATTTATTGGCCACGATTAATCAGCATTGGTTTTACCGATGGGCTCAATATTTTGCCACAGTTTTTAACTATAGCATGTATTTTGGCCTCGTTTACAGAAACAACGACTAATAACCATTATGCAGAAGTGGTTAATTAGTATCCGCTATAACTTTTTTTGCTTTTAACCGTGGTAATTAGTTATAATAAGTAAGATGTTATGAGTTTGCAATTTTTTTTTTTTGGAAAATGTAAGAAAACCCTAACTTCTTTTAAAAAAAAAGTTAATAATGTTTTTTTAGAAAAAATAAAAGTTTGTTCTTACTAATATTTTATAAACTCCATCATAAAATTTTTATTTAAAAATAAGATCTAATGTCTTATAAGTTTAAAAATATCTTATAAAATATTTTAAATAAGTTTAATTGAACACCCTTTTACAATAACAGGTCTTCCCACTTCCTAAGTCTGAGTTTTTCTTTTTCCCCCTCGACGCTTGTATGAGAGTACTTGATCTCTTGAATTAGGGTATTTATTGTTGATGTTTCCAACTAGGGGTAGGTGTACAGATCGGATTGTTCGGATACCAACCAGATTCGTACTATTGGTCAAATAGATCGAGTCATATAACTTTTATAATGTTTAGGAATTAGGTTAATTAAATCCAATTTAAAATAGATCAGGATGGTTATTGGGTACTTGAATTATTTAAAAAATAATAAAAAATTAAAAATTAAAAATAAATAAAGAAAAAAAATTGTTGTTGCTAGGAAAATAATGAAGTAAGAAAGAGAATGAATGATATATGGGTTGGTTGATTTATTTATCAAATTTTGGTATTAAGAATTGAATTATTTTATCTATTATTCTGAATTAATTAATTGTGATGTTATACTATCTTTTTAATATTTAAATTAGTTGATATTGTAATCTGATATTAAACTTCTGTATAATATTTAAAAAAAATAAAATACAAATTGCAAATTTATAATTATAAAGTTATAAAAAATACGTTTTTAATTATTTTTTTTACTGGCCTTCTACTTTTCTTCACATTTAAATTATAAAAAATTATCAGGTAAATTAATGAGTACTCGATTAGTCGGATACCCAATTTTATTGAATTGGTGTTGAATTAGTCAAGTTATCATATTTTTGGCAATCAAGATGAAGTATTAAATCATATTTTGTAAAATTAAAAATTAAATTCAAACAAATTATAAAGGGCTAACGAAACACGCCATTTCTAAATTCAAGAAGATTCATGTTGTTTAACGAATAAATCAATGAATTTACTATGGAGATCATCAAATTTTAACCTTTTAATTTGTGATTGTGGTGCGAAATCCATGAATTATTATTATCAAAGCACAAGTTTAATTTTGGTGGAAGATCCGATCATTGATTCACTAAAAAAAATTTATTTTATTAGAACAGGCTTTTTTTTGAATTTGTAACACATTTTTTTTATAAAAATTTTTATAACGGCTAGACCTACCGCGGCTAAACGATGCGTTACAAAGTATTTGTGATGGCTTGCACAAAAGCCTTTACAAATTTTAATGGCCTTTGTGACGGTCAGTTCTAGTTGTTACAAAAATAGTGACATGAAAAAAAAAAAAAGTTAGAACGTTTTTTGTACCTGTTAGGTTGAATTTGATATAAATGTTATTGTAATGCTTTTGCAACACATTTAGGTATAATTTTGCTAGATATTTGGTATGGTTTTTGTAACATACTTTATAACTATTTTGTATTATATTTGTATCTGTTTTTGGCACTGCATTTGTAACTGTTTTTTTTTCAACTTAATTTGTAATGATTTTTGGAACTGCTTGGGTTTTAATCTGGAACTATTTTTGGCACATTTTTTGTAACGGCCTGGCGATTATACATTTTATTGGTGTATTACAAATGCAGTTACAAAATTTGTTATTTTTTAATATATTTTAATTTTTATTTTATTTAAAATTGTGTAATATGTTTTAAAATTTATTTTATTTAATATGTTTTTATATTTATTTTTGTAAAATTGAGTAAATAAATTTAAATAAAAAAACACATAATATAACAAAAAAGAATAATCCAATTAAAAAATTAATACTGAAAAATCTTAATCTAAATTTTATCCCCAGCAGCCATGTGTTCATCGTCGTCGTTGGGTGCCGGGGGATCAGCTGGAGGCTCGGGCGCTCGATAATCGGGCCAGTTGGGATCAATGCTTTTGATGTGGTGCTTGAGTGCCAACATTCGATCATCAATATCGAGGCGTTGCAGCTGTAACATCCGATTATCAATATCGGGGTGCTGCGGCTGTGGTGGCGAGGGTAAGGGAGCAGTTGATTGGGTTGCCTAGGATGGTCCAGCAATCGAGTGGTGGACCTCGGAGTTAAGACTGAATACTCGGCCCTTTCTGACCACCCGCTACTAACATCCAGACCTACGGGGCCACGGACCCTTGAGAGGACAATGGAGGCTCTTCATTGTTGTTTTATTATCTTTGGCATTCCTCCATCATGATTTAGAACAAAATCTTAGATTAGATTCTTGTCCTGAACTTCCAATTAGATATTCTCTAGATTTTGCTCAAAATTTCCCTTCATTGAATATATGAATAAACTTTTTATATTTTTTCTTTTCTTTATTTTTTTAAAGTTTGTGGACTTTATTTTTTATGAGATATTTTTATTTGATAAGTGCCCTCTAAATTCTCTTGTCCGCATGCAACAGTTGAAAGTGTTTCAATAATAATGTGAATTTCGATTCAATAAAATGGCGTGTGATGAGGTTTACGGTTTTGTACTGAAAAGATATTTTATTCAGATAAAGAGTTTTTAAAATTTATAAGTTCTTTAAATTCTTCGTTTACAGTCAATATAGACACATGATCTACAACATATGCCAACAACGTCAAATAAAATAATTTTATTAAATAAGTGTATAAACGATTGATAATTCTTTCTATATACAGAATGATTAAAAAAAACCCACGAAAATAGTGGTTTAATTTTTCTCGCTGTACACAAGTTTGTTGTAATTTATTCCGTTGCTTCTAATTAAAATAACGTACGAATTGAGCCTGTGTATTAATCAATTTATTGATATAATCATATATACGTTTCAAAAAAAAAAAAAACATATATACCTTACATGAAATATAGGGACGAGAAATAAAATCAAAACTTCACTTAAATTACATTTGGAACAATGAATTTGAATTTGATTAGAGATTTGAAAAGATAGAAGACAAAATACTCCCACACAAAGGGTCTAAAAATACAATTTTATGAAGTTCAAATAACAAAACACAATTATATATAGGGGTGTCTAAATATAATCAACCCTAAAAATCTAAATGCATATGGTCCTCACTGCAGGTTGACAGCCACAAATTTGGTCATGGAATGGGTGTCATGAGCAGCACACATATATATAATATATTATTTAAGTAGATAAAAACATATATATATGAGCTCATCATTTGGTTTCATCTGCAATAGAAAATCATATCTTCTTTTTTTGATTCTAATGTTATGCACAAGAGCCTGTCAGATATGGATAATACCAATATATGTATATATATAAAATATAGAGGTCATCCACATGACTTTTTGGCTCCTGATGTGTCCCAAGAATCACTGTTCAAACCTATGTATGATTTTAATTTAGTTTTGGTCCTTTAGAGCTACAAATAGTAAATTTTTCTCCAAATTTGGAAAGTGCCCAAGTTTTCATTCTAAGGAAATTTCATAAGGAAAAATTGGTCTAAGTTGGGTTATTTTTTTTTATTATTTAAAAAAAATTATATTAATATAATTTTTTTATAATAAAAAAAATACATAACCCGATCTAAATTGCACAAGAATGGTCTAGACTCTACTATGACTAGTTTGGAGCAGCCTACGATTTTTATAGTAATTAATTTTATAAAAACATAATCATAAATTCTCTATAAAAGCTTCAAATTTTGGCTTTTCATGAATTTTTAATAGAAGTGATTTTCAGACGCTTTAAATTTATAATTTTTAACGTTTGAAGTGCTTAAAGTTTCGGCAGTTGAGCCAAACTAATTCTAAGTTTGAATGAATTGAAACTTTTGCTATAGATTTTATTCTATTTTTTATTTCATTGTAAGTTCACAAGCTATGTATATAAAGATGGTGTCATATATTCTATTTAATTTTTTTTTATATATACGATATATGTATATATCGAATAAAATAAAAAATAAAAATAAATTTTGCAATAAAAAATCCATGAAAAAATCGACAGCAAACGTTGGTGAATCTCTTTCCCCATTTCCCCATGCAGAATTTAAGTTGACAGTTGGCCTTGAATTTATTATATGCACTTATTTTTGGTCTTTACATATGTCATGTTCAAGAAAAATTTGTCCATGCTAAAAATATAATACGACAAGCTCAATCAATCACTTGTTAAATCAATACGATTTAAGTGTACAAAGAGCACCTTCCCAGTTCTTTTGCTCTTAGTTTGTATGTATTGATTTGGTTTCGTTAGAATTGTTGCTGTTCTCCAGGGATTGTTGATGTGGGAGCTACATAATAGTATTGCAAATTTACACAATGCCCTCAAGCGCTTAAATAACTTCAAGAGTGGTCAAGGTTCGGATGTCTCCTATTTGGATTGTACCTACCTAACTCTGGTCCGACTTGAATTTGAGCATATACGGCCTCGTGATGACTGCTTGATTGTTTCTAAATCAATAATTCAAATGAAACATTGTACAACTTGAGAATGCCTATAAATAATATTTCTTTGTCCCAAGTATAATTGTAGACACCTTAAATATTTGTACGACCTTCATACTTTCTCCTTTATGATCTTACTAACTTAAAAATCGAAAGACTATCACCAGGATTTTCTGGGTGTTGTTTTTGTGTGTTTCTTTCTTGTAGGACACGCAATCGGATTTCCAATTTATGTCAGCACTTTAGGAGTATTTCTAAATAGATTAGACCTAAACTAAGCAGTCCAAATCCAGACACGGAACAGTTGCAACTTGTATATTGGGTGTTCATACAATTACAAACACACCCCATCAGAGGGAAGAGAATAGACATTTGAACCAACACTCTTTACTGGAAGTAAGTAGTTGATCTAAGTTTTAAAAAGAAAAATCCTGGATTTACAGGAATGGGAACTAATGAATTCGTGATGTAAAGTGGTCAAATATGTTTTTGTTTTTAGCTGTAAACCACTGTATATTGATTAGACGCGAATCAGATGGACCCCTACCTGTTTATTTAATCGGCCGATACAAGACAAGAAACTGGAGACAAGATCCTCATTATACAAGTGAAAACTTCACAAGGAAAACCGACTGTGACACTAACGGACCTGGAAACTGGGACGGTCAATTTCTTGTATTTTAGTGCAAACTGAAAAACAGTGATGTGGAAAACAGGATGGATGTGTGGTGTAAATGACTCCAAACTTGATAATGATGCCGCGAAATGTAATGCAGGTGGCCTCATTTCCAGCTAACTTATGGGGCCTCATTTCCATTTGTGTTTCTGGAATATGCGGTCTTCAGATGTAATTGAGACACCAACCACAACCACTTCATTCATCCCCAGCTCATAGGGTTGTCTGACTTATATTTTTGAAACAGCATGGCCACAAAAACTATTACTTATTTAGCTTTGTTCTCACCTTCCACAGTTATTTTCTTAGTACAATGACCCACTTCAGCTGCCACACTTATATAACCAATCTGTTGCAAACAACTGTTTTGTTAGTCTTAGTTTATTCCTAGGAAAGATTGGATTGTCCGATCAAATTGTTCCACATGATCTTTCAAGCACTACAAGAAAGCCGATGAATTTCCTGGAACCAGCAGGAAGGGCAGAAATCGAAGAACATTGATGTATGGAAGACATGAAATCAAACCTGTAATTTGACCATGGAGTTGTTCAAGTGGTTGGGTGTTATACCAGTATTTATAGCTGGTTAGGAGAAGTACTCACCAGGTGCTCACAGCTCCTACAAATTTCTCCATGATGCATCGAAGAAGACTGCGCTAAGCCGACATTGGTTGGTTATGAAGCCCAAACACCTGAAAATACAGCCTGATTAGGACATGCCAATCTTGTATAAATAGCTATAGCCGACATTTGTTGGTTATGAAAGCTCAAATACCTGAAAATACAGCCTGATTAGGACATGCCAATCTTGTATAAGTAGTATGCATGTAGGTATTCGATTGGATCAAGGTAGGCACTCGAGGCTCCCCTGTTCTCCACATGAAGTCTGTCCTCACGTAAAAGCTCATATTGCTACTGGCAAAATGAGTGGATTTAACATCTTAGGATCATGAGTAAACCATCGTGCTTGGTCGCTCAAATTGGCCATATTATCAATTTCTCATCATATCAAAATTAATCAGGCAGTCGTGAATAAACAATAATAAATAAAAGGACGCATAAAGTGCATCAAAGATGTCCAGAAATTAAGAAACAAAGAAACCTTTGTTTTTTCTTTTCCATTGCACAAAGAAGAGGATCACATGGTACAAGAGCTACACCCACATATCTACACATCTATGACAAAAACTGAGATCTACAAACAAGAAAAAGCTATTTTGTCTTTTTTTATAAATAAAAATCAATCCAATCCAGCATCAGAACTGGATCGCCCAGACTCAGATGGCTTCTCTTTGTTAGCAACAGAATCTTCTACGCTTCTAGTACATCTTTTGCCAATGCCAATTTCCAATGAGTTCTCTGACGAGAAAACCAACTCCATAGTGGTCAAGCTACTTGAGGTAGCATCTATATCTCTTATTCCACTATACAGACCCCTGCTTCCAGTAACTAGAATGTTTTGCTTGTCGTTGCTGCTACTCAAGACAGAAGGCAATACCTCAAGCAGCTGTGAGCTGGGTTGATTGGAGCTACCAATGAGCATGCGAAGCGTCTCTCTAGCACTTTGTTCTAGCGTGCATTCAGCTTTTGGAAGTCGACGGTCGACAAGATTTGAGTTTACTGGGGGAATCCTAGCTGGGCCTGCACTGACCAAATACCCGGGGCCAGATGAGCAGACATCAATTACTGGAATATGGACAATTGGGTCGCATATCAAAGGTGTAAAAGTTGGGATCTGCTGCGAGTTTGTTAATCTGCCTAAAGGCTCAGGCAAAAGACTCGGAAAATCTAGAGGTGGAACTTCTCCCACATTTAGGGACGGTTTTGAGTTCAAAAGAGTGGATGGTCCAGCAGCTGACAGCAGAGAAGAAAGTGGAGGCAAAGATAGTGACTCAGTTGATGAAGGCAGCTGGGGATTTCTCAGTGTGTACTGCAGCATTGATGCAACAGGTGGACACCAGCAGTAGTGAGGAGAAATATGAGACAGGCCTGAGGGAATCTGTTGCATCTTTCGGCCAGCAAGCAGAGGCTCCACAGGTTTGCTGAATGAATCCAAAAAATCCGATGTAGCAAATGGGAGAATACCATTTGTTTCAGGGAGTTCATCTTTGTCAAAGCAATTAGACCTAGATAGATCAGCACAGTTAGCTGAAGTAAGAGACAAGCTGTCAACAAGAGAAACATAATCATCTGCAGTCGGCCTTGATTTTTCTCGGGCAGCAATACTAAAAGAAGACAAACTTTCCAGCAGGCCCTCTTTAGATGAACTGGACTTGGGACAGAGATTGCCTTGAAAAATCAGGTTTGTCTTTGATCCTCGACTGCAGCATGGCTGGAAGCATGAACTGTCCCGACCATTAAATGAAGATAGAGGAAAATGCGAATCAGAATAATCAATTGAGCCATCTGAAGGAGGGCTAGACAGTACACCACTAGTGTTGACACTAGTTACTGTTGGTCCAGCAAGATATGCTCGAAGATTAGATGCAAAACAGTTCAGACGTCCCTCACTAATTCCAGATAATTCAGCCAGTGAAGGTTTTCTCATAAGCAGATCCTTCATCTATGTCAAACAAGAAATGGAATGTATGAGGAAATATTTCAACTACACAAGCGAACTTGATATGAATTATCTAACTGATCTTACCTTTTTGAGCAATTCAATTCCATGAAGTTTAGATTTCTCAGAGCACCAAAAATATGAATCCACACCATTGCTTCTTATTAAGAAGGACCTTCCAGAGTTGTCTGCAGAAATCTCTTCAATCTCTATAGCAGCACATTGAACCTGAGAGCTTAATGTTGCCATCCTCTTCACAGAACCGTCATCTCCATTAAATGAGATGCACAAATCAGAAGTTGGTAGAAGTGTGAGACACAAATTCCCTCTGTTCAGATGATAGACCAATAGAAGGTTTAGAAAAGAATCACCAACAGTGTGCAGAAGGAGATTAAAGTAAAAGCAGTATTCGTGCATATTGAAGATTTTGCTCGACATTTTTTTCGCCTAACCCTCCAGTAATAACACAAAAGATGATGTAGCCAAGGGAGCATGTATATCAAACAGCGAACCCATTTAGGCTCCCTCAGTAGTAATAGTTAATGTTTGCTCTAATGCATCCACTGCAGGATATGTAAATTCCAGACAACCCACCACAAACTAAAAGATTTAGTTTTCTAGATATATGAACTACAATATTCACACGTCTTCATTTTT